>NC_025995.2:4121242-4315087 GCF_000442705.2 Elaeis guineensis
CAGGTGGAGGAGCACTGCCGGGCTGAGGTTGCTCGCCTCCAAGCAAAGACGGCCGAAGTAACCACCCTCCAAGAGGCCCTGAAAAGAGAGAAACAAGCCCGGGAGGAGGAGAGGCAGACCTTGGAGGAGACGGCGAGGAAGGCAGAGGCCGAGGTCGCCAGTTTGATTGAGCAGACCCAGTCCTGGTCTCGGAGGCCAGGGCCCTTGCGGTAGAGGAGTTCAGGCCTCGCGGAGATGAGGGACCTGAATGTCCAATTCGGCCAGGAGGCGTTCATCAAGGGGTTCGAGCTCTGCCAAGAGAAGGTGGCCAGAAAATTTTTGGAGCTCGACCTTAGCTTCCTAGGCGAGGAATCCAAAGACAAGGCCGGTCTCTCGCCAGCCGCCACTGCCATCGCAACCCCCCTGTCGGGGACGCTGAGTACTCCAACCCCCGCCCCTGAGGTCTGAGACCTCCGACTTGTATTTTTATTTCATCGCAATTTTCTTTTCCTTTTTGTTTTCAAAAATCATCCGATCAATAAAGTTGAATTTCTTGTCGTGGGTGGCTTCTCCTCCTTCCCTTCTTCTCTCTGCTTTCTTCCTGCGATTAGTCGTGTTTTAACACTTTCGCCTTCCGGTGGCAGTGTCCTGCGGAAGCACTTCCCCTTCCCTTGGGGATCCTGCTGAAATCGACGATCCAGTGGCTGAAGAAGAAAGTTCTTCACTTGATAAAGAAGTCAAAGAAGATGGAAGGCGAGCTTCGCAGATTGAGAGAAGGTCATTCTGAAGCCACCGCGGAGGCCACCCACTTTCGGAAATCTCCACGTGAAGGGGATCATGGAATATAGCCGGAGGAAGGCAGATTTCGCGAAGGAGCTCGAGGAATGCAAGAAGAGCACCAGCGATCGAATTTGGGCTCAGGCCGCCAAGATTAGCGCCTCAAGGTGGAACTGTCGGCCGCGATGAGGAAGATCGGCCATCTGGAAGGAAGTTCGTCCCGACTCTTGGCCCGGGCCGAGGTGACCAACAGTGGTCGAAGAAGGTCTCCGACCTTCAGCGGTAGCTTCAAGATGCTGAGGTGAGCCACGACGTGCATCGGGCCAGCTGGCGCAGGCAGGTGGAGGAATATAAAGGGAGACTTAGGGTGGCGACCGACGAAGTCGCCCGTCTTCAGAGGCAGCTGGCCGACAGGGCTCAGCTTACTTCTGCTCGGAATTCTGATGAGCTCCAATCCCTAAGAGGAACCGTTGAAGGGATTTTCTTGCTCTCGGGGACAAGACGGCTGAGCTGCAACAACTGAAGATCCAGCTGGCATACGAGCAGCGGGGCCATCACGGACGTGGAAGGCAGAATCCGAGGTCTTGAGGAAGAGGCGTCGAGAGGCGGAGGCCGAGAGCCAGCGACTTCGTCGGGCTGCTCCAGGACGCGCCTGCAGAAGAGGAGGGAGCTAGAAGAAGAAATTGGGAATCTAAGGCAGTACTGGATGAGGGATGGAGCAAATAAACTCAAGGTCGGAGGGAGCAGAGCCTCCTTAGAGCTCTTTTCATCCTTCTGTCTTTTCATGTATATGCTTCCCTTTTTGTTGTTTTGTTCCGCTTTTGTCATTTTTGCTTTTCTTTCCTTGGCCTTCCGGGCTTTGTAGTGTGTATTTTCGTAAAATGGAACGAAAAAGGAGGTTTTGTGTTACCTCGTCCGTGCGTTGTATTAAATTATCGTCCGTCGAACTTTTCTTGTCGTTCGACTTGTTGATGTTGATGTCGTTGGGAGGTGCCCAGTCGTCGATGCGTTAGCTTGCCTTCCTCGTCATACATGGCCGCAAGCCGAGTTTGGTGGTCCGGACTTCGCATTACTTCGGAGACATCGCTGTCTTCTTGACCTGTGTCGGGAGTCTTCTTAGAGGCCGGGGGTGTTTGGTAGGAACCCCCCGTCTTTGTGGGACGAAGTTTTTTAGGTCTTTGGTGTGGTTCGTCCTTCATCTGTTTCCGTCGTAATTCGTTACCCTTCCTTTTTGACCCTCGCTTTTTGCGGGGTTGCATAGGAGCGTGGAGGTGCCGCGGAGGGGCTTTTTCCCTTCATCTAATCTTGTCGGGCAGGTCGGGTTTCGTCACCATTGAGATTCTCCTCCTGTTCCCGTGGGGGCGCGTAAGGGCCATTGCCAGGGCGGGCGGAGTCCTCCTTGCCGCAGAAGTCGTGGGATGGAGTCTGGCTCCCGTAGGAGTCCGGCGGAGCTTCCCTTGCTGCAGAAGTCACGGATGGAGCCCGACTCCCGTAGGAGTCTGGGCGGAGTCTCCCTTGCTGCAGAAGTCACGGGCGGAGTCTCCCTTGCTGCAGAAGTCACGGGCGGAGCCCGGCTCCCGTAGGAGTCCGGGCCTTCGACCTTGCTCAAGTCAGGGCGAGGTTCTCCTCCCATTCCCGACATGGCCGTGGGGCGCGTTAGGGCACTGTAAGGCCTCTCCCCCCATCCGGTCTAAAAGAACCGGGCCTTTGACTTTGCTCATGTCAGGATGAGGTTCTCCTCCTGTTCCTGACATGGCTGTGGGGGCACATTAGGGTGCTGTAAGGCCTCTCCCCCCATCCGATCTAAGAGAACCGGGCCTTTGACTTTGCTTATGTCAGGACGAGGTTCTCCTCCTGTTCCTGACATGGCTGTGGGGGCACATTAGGGCACTGTAAGGCCTCTCCCCCCATCCGATCTAAAAGAATCGGGCCTTTGACTTTGCTCATGTCAGGACGAGGTTCTCCTCCTATTCCTGACATGGCTGTGGGGGCACATTAGGGCGCTGCAAGGCCTCTCCCCCCATCCAGTCTAAAAGAACCGGGCCTTTGATTTTGCTCATGTCAGGACGAGGTCCTCCTCCTGTTCCTGACATGGCTTTGTTTTGGGCGTTTGAAGGGGTTATATCCAGTCGTGACAAATCCATGCTAAATGGGAGGAGCACGTTAAGTAGAAAGGAATTTAAATTCAAGGTGAAATCGTAGGTGATACATTTACAAGTTTTCCGAGTTCCACGGTTGCGGGGGGTCTGCTCCTCCTTGAGGTCCTTCGGTGATGGAGTCGATGGTCCCAATGGGAGGTCGGTCCCCGGGTTGCTCCTCCCTTCTTGGTAGTTCAGGTTGCGGAAGGGCCCTTGGCCGATCTCCTCTACCCTCAGGCCTGCGTCGGATGAACCTGTCGAGTCGACCTCGCCGGATGAGCTCCTCGATCTCGTCCCGGAGCTGGATGCATTCCTCCGTGTCGTGGCCGTGGTCGCGGTGGTAGAGACAGAACTTGTTGGGGTTGCGCTTTTCGGGGTGCGTGCGCATCCTCTCCGGTCTAGGGAGCTGCTCCCTGACCTCCATTAGTACCTGGGCTTTCGAGGCGTTGAGGGGAGCGTAGTTGCGAAATCTTCTCGGTGGGGAACCCCGCCGAACCCCGCAATCCGGACTTCTCTGCTGCGCACCCGGGGTGGAGTATGGGCACGCTTGTACCCAGGAGGGGATCGAGAACACGGCCGGACTTCTCTGGGCCTTTTTTCGATTGCAGGCTTACTCGAGTCTCCCGTCTGCCGCTCCCTCGCTGTCTCTTCATCCTTCATTTTGAAGGCTTCTTCCGCTCGGGCGTATCCTTCAGCCCGAGCCAGCAAATCAGCAAAATTCCTGGGGTACTTCTTCTCCAGGGAAAACAAAAAGTCATTCTTCTGAAGGCCACCCTTCAGGGCGGCCATTGCGACTGATTGGTCCAAGTTCCGGACCTCCAGCGCCGCGACGTTGAAACAGTTGATGTAGGCCCGAATGGACTCCCCTTCCCTCTGCTTAATATTGATGAGGGACTTGGAACCCTTCCAGGGGCGCCGACTGCTGACAAAATGGATCACAAATTGGTGGCTCATTTGATCGAAGAAAAAGATGGTACCCGATTTCAAAGTCGAGTACCAATTTCTCGCCGCTCCCTTCAAAGTGGATGGGAAGGCCCGACATAGAATGGCATCGGGAGCGCCGTTAAGCAGCATCATCGTCCGGAAGGCCTCCAGATGATCAACCGGGTCTGAAGTCCCGTCGTAGCTTTCAAACTGGGGGAGCTTGAAGTTTGACGGGATCGGTTCCTGCATGATCATTTGAGAGAAGGGAGGGTCAGTACAAATATCCTCACCATAAGCGGGGGGAGTCCCCTGCAATTAAAGTCAGGTGCGAAGTCCGGCTCCCGTAGGAGTCCAGACGAAGCTTACCGACAGTGAAGTTGGCGACGGAGCCCGGCTCCTGTGGGAGTCCGGGCGAAGTCCCCTGCAATTAAAGTCAGGAGCGAAGTTCGGCTCCCGTAGGAGTCCGGACGAAGCTTACCGGCAGTCGAAGTTGGCGACGGAGCCCGGCTCCCGTAGGAGTCCGGGCGGAGCTGCTCTGTAGTCGATGTTGGCGACGGAGTCCGGCTCCCGCAGGAGTCCGGGCGGAGTTCTCCTTAGGTCGGAGTCGTGGGCGAAGTCGGCTCCCGTAGGAGTCCGGGCGGAGTCCCCTGCAATTAAAGTCAGGTGCGAAGTCCGGCTCCCGTAAGAGTCCGGACGAAGCTTACCGGCAGTTGAAGTTGACGACGGAGCCCGGCTCCCGTAGGAGTCCGGGCGGAGCTCGCTTGCAGTCGGTGCTGTGGACGAAGCCCGGCTCCCGTAGGAGTCCGGGCAGAGTCTTCCTAACGGTTGCGAGGTCAGGCTCCCGTAGGAGCCCGATCAGAATCTTCCTGCAATTAAAGTCAGGGGCGAAGTCCGGCTCCCGTAGGAGTCCGGATGAAGCTTACCAGCAGTTGACGTTGGTGACGGAGCCCGGCCCCCGTAGCAGTCCGGGGGGAGTTGATTTGTAGTCGAGGTTGGTGACGGAGCCCGGCTCCCGTAGGAGTCCGGGCGGAGCTCACTTGCAGTCGGTGCTGTGGACGAAGCTCGGCTCCCGTAGGAGTCCGGACGGAGTCTTCCTTACGGTTGCGAGGTCAGGCTCCCGTAGGAGCTCGGTCGGAATCTACCTGCAATTAAAGTCAGGGGCGAAGTCCGGCTCCCGTAGGAGTCCGGACGAAGCTTACCAGCAGTTGACGTTGGTGACGGAGCCCGGCTCCCGTAGGAGTCCGGGCGGGGCCGCTCTGTAGTCGAGGTTGGCGACGGAGCCCGGCTCCCGCAGGAGTCCGAGCGGAGTTCTCCTTGAGGTCGGAGTCGTGGGCGAAGCCCGGCTCCCGTAGGAGTCCGGGCGTAATCCCCTGCAATTAAAGTCAGGTGCGAAGTTCGGCTCCCGTAGGAGTCCGGACGAAGCTTACCGGCAATTGAAGTTGGCGACGGAGCCCGGCTCCTGTAGGAGTCCGGGCGGAGTCCTCCTTGAGGTTGGAGTCGTGGGCGAAGCTCGGCTCCCGCAGGAGTCCGGGCGGAGTCCCCTGCAATTAAAGTCCGGTGCGAAGTCCGGCTCCCGTAGGAGTCCGGACGAAGCTTACCGGCAGCTGAAGTTGGCGACGGAGCCCGGCTCCCGTGGGAGTCCGGGCGGAGTCCCCTGCAATTAAAGTCAGGTGCGAAGTCCGGCTCCCGTAGGAGTCCGGACGAAGCTTACCGGCAGTCGAAGTTGGTGACGGAGCCCGGCTCCCGTAGGAGTCCAGGCGGAGCTGCTCTGTAGTCGATGTTGGCGACGGAGCCCGGCTCCCGCAGGAGTCCGGGTGGAGTTCTCCTTGAGGTCGGAGTCGTGGGCGAAGTCCGGCTCCCGTAGGAGTCCGGGCGGAGTCCCCTGCAATTAAAGTCTGGTGCGAAGTCCGGCTCCCGTAGAAGTCCGGACGAAGCTTACCGGCAGTTGAAGTTGGCGACGGAGCCCAGCTCCCATAGGAGTCCGGGCGGAGCTCGCTTGCAGTCGGTGCTGTGGACGAAGCCCGGCTCTCGTAGGAGTCCGGGTGGAGTCTTCCTTACGGTTGCGAGGTCAGGCTCCCGTAGGAGCCCGGTCGGAATCTACTTGCAATTAAAGTCAGGGGCGAAGTCCGGCTCCCGTAGGAGTTCGGACGAAGCTTACCAGCAGTTGACGTTGGTGACAGAGCCCGGCTCCCGTAGGAGTCTGGGGGGAGTTGATTTGTAGTCGAGGTTGGTGACGGAGCCCGGCTCCCGTAGGAGTCCGGGCGGAGCTCGCTTGCAGTCGGTGCTGTGGACGAAGCCCGGCTCCCGTAGGAGTCCGGGCGGAGTCTTCCTTATGGTTGCAAGGTCAGGCTCCCGTAGGAGCCCGATCGGAATCTACCTGCAATTAAAGTCCGGGACGAAGTCCGGCTCCCGTAGGAGTCCGGACGAAGCTTACCAGCAGTTGACGTTGGTGACGGAGTCCGGCTCCTGTGGGAGTCCGGGAGGGGCCGCTCTGTAGTCGAGGTTGGCGACGGAGCCCGGCTCCCGCAGGAGTCCGAGCGGAGTTCTCCTTGAGGTCGGAGTCATGGGCGAAGCCCGGCTCCCGTAGGAGTCCGGGCGTAATCTCCTGCAATTAAAGTCAGGTGCGAAGTCCGACTCCCGTAGGAGTCCGGACGAAGCTTACCGGCAGTTGAAGTTGGCGACGGAGCCCGGCTCCTATAGGAGTCCGGGCGAGGTCCTCCTTGAGGTCGGAGTCGTGGGCGAAGCCCGGCTCCCGTAGGAGTTCGGGCGGAGTCCCCTGCAATTAAAGTCAGGTGCGAAGTCCGGCTCCCGTAGGAGTCCGGACGAAGCTTACCGGCAGCTGAAGTTGGCGACGGAGCCCGGCTCCCGTGGGAGTCCGGGCGGTGTCCCCTGCAATTAAAGTCAGGTGCGAAGTCCGGCTCCCGTAGGTGTCCGGACGAAGCTTACCGGCAGTCGAAGTTGGCGACGGAGCCCGGCTCCCGTAGGAGTCCGGGGGAGCTGCTCTGTAGTCGATGTTGGTGACGGAGCCCGGCTCCCGCAGGAGTCCGGGCGGAGTTCTCCTTGAGGTCGGAGTCGTGGGCGAAGTCCGGCTCCCGTAGGAGTCCAGACGGAGTCTCCTGCAATTAAAGTCAGGTGCGAAGTCCGGCTCCCGTAGGAGTCCGAACGAAGCTTACCGGCAGTTGAAGTTGGCGACGGAGCCCGGCTCCCGTAGGAGTCCTGGCGGAGCTCGCTTGCAGTCGGTGCTGTGGACGAAGCCCGACTCCCGTAGGAGTCCGGGCGGAGTCTTCCTTACGGTTGCGAGGTCAGGCTCCCGTAGGAGCCCGGTCGGAATCTATCTGCAATTAAAGTCAGGGGCGAAGTCCGGCTCTCGTAGGAGTCCGGACGAAGCTTACCAGCAGTTGACGTTGGTGACAGAGCCCGGCTCCCGTAGGAGTCCGGGGGGAGTTGATTTGTAGTCGAGGTTGGTGACGGAGCCCGGCTCCCGTAGGAGTCCGGGCGGAGCTCGCTTGCAGTCGGTGCTGTGGACGAAGCTCGGCTCCCGTAGGAGTCCGGGCGGAGTCTTCCTTACGGTTGCGAGGTCAGGCTCCCGTAGGAGCCCGGTCGGAATCTACCTGCAATTAAGTCAGGGGCGAAGTCCGGCTCCCGTAGGAGTCCGGACGAAGCTTACCAGCAGTTGACGTTGGTGACGGAGCCCGGCTCCCGCAGGAGTCCGGTCTGAGTTCTCCTTGAGGTCGGAGTTGTGGGCGAAGCCCGGCTCCCGTAGGAGTCCAGGCGTAATCCCCTGCAATTAAAGTCAGGTGCGAAGTCTGGCTCCCGTAGGAGTCCGGACGAAGCTTACCGGCAGTTGAAGTTGGCGACGGAGCCCGGCTCCCATAGGAGTCCGGGCGGAGCTCGCTTGCAGTCGGTGCTGTGGACGAAGCCCAGCTCCCGTAGGAGTCCGGGCGGAGTCTTCCTTACGGTTGCGAGGTCAGGCTCCCGTAGGAGCCCGGTCGGAATCTACCTGCAATTAAAGTCAGGGGCGAAGTCCGGCTCCCGTAGGAGTCCGGACGAAGCTTACCAGCAGTTGACGTTGGTGACGGAGCCCGGCTCCCGTAGGAGTCCGGGCGGGGCCGCTCTGTAGTCGAGGTTGGCGACTGAGCCCGGCTCCCGTAGGAGTCCGGGCGGGGCCTTCTTGCTGAGACTTCGGCTGAGGGTATTTTATACCCAACAGATACCATTGTTGTGAACCATGTACAGTGTTTTGTAGTACTTCAGCAAATAATAAACACAAAAATAAGACAGTGAAGGTGCAAAGCTTAGGACACGTGCCAAATCAAAAAGCAGCCTAAAGTCTATTTGGTTGCCTATCTCAGGCTCAAGAAAAAATTTTTAGACCTCCAGGGATAATGGCAAACTAAAAAATTGAGAAAATGGGTTTTCTCAAATTTAACTAAAAAGAAATCTATAAATTAGATTCTTTTCTCTGTTCCTTTTATATTAATTTAGGTAGTTCCTTTTATATTAATTTAGGTAGAACCAAGCTAATGTAATTAAATTGTTGGGTGAATGAAGAACTATGGACTGGTTTGGTTTGCAGAAAAAGGGGGAGAAGTGTGGTCAATAGAAACATAGAAAAAGACTGCATGTTTGGTTGATATTTTCAAATAAGAGAGAGGAAAAGTAGCATATCTCGATTTTTTTTTTTCAAATATAGCTCTATTTCAAAGGAGAGAGATGGGCAAAAATGATTGATCTTCTTTTGCGAGCCTGACTGTTCGATGGGTCTTGATGCTTTGAGATCAGTACAAGAAATTTAACATTGCACAAGCGAATGAAGCAAATCTGACTCTAGACGCTCATCCATATTTAGATTTTTTTTTTTGACTTTTGATCTTATCTTGGTTTGTTGAAAGGGAGGAGGAGAAATCAGACCTTCCTCTTTCCTCATGCGAGTTCTAGAAGCCCTCCTCTATTCAGGTAAACTTATATTTCGGTATTTGTTTTAATTCTATGTATGTTGGATAATGCTAAATGTAAAACATTATTATTTGGTGTTTTAACCAAATTGTTTGTTCAGAATTATGACTCTTATATTCAAACAATAATCTGTGTAAGTAATGACATGGATGCACATGACTTTTTTTAGAAATAAAATATTCTTATGCTGATGATGCTATATATATGAACCCTTCTTCTTCAACTTTTTGTGTGTGTGTGTCATTTCTAAGAACAACTGCAAAGATGCTTATATCAGCAGCACTTGAAGGTTATCTCAAAATTTCCGATCTTACTTCTTTTTTTTTTTCCTTTCCTTGCATGTATGTGAGGCTGTTTCAAAATATGTTATTATTGTTGCAATTATTCTACAAACTAAACTAGAAAGTGTGCCAGACCTTAACATATACAGCGCAGAGTCTCTTAGAGCTGGATAAACAATCTTTGCTTTGCAAATCATAGTTTGCGGGTATGTTGATTGTTCTAGTTTTTAATCTATATCAAGTATTTTTCCTCATGAAAGAAAAAGTTTAATTTTATTTTCAACCAAAAAATTGAGAGTGTCCTTGGCGACAGGGCGACAGGCTTTTTGTGGGAATTATTAGAAAGTTGCAGTGCATTTCACAATGGAGACCCATGCAACAGAAGAATACTGGGGCAATTTGGAAGGTTTAACGCCATACATAGCACACCCCTGGTGCAAGGAGCCAATTCTAAGATTTTTTTTAGTACCAAGTTTAGGCTCCAGAGCATTTCTGTCTCCTGCTCACCGTTTTACAAGATAGACCTCTAATTTCAAACTTGCACAGCTGGATTTAATTGCAAGAACATCTGTAAGAAGAAACATGATCTAAAATGAGGATTTATATATGCAAATAATATTTAGAGGGGGCATGTATGAGAAAAAATTTGGCAATATATAACAAATTTGCTCCAATTAAGTCCCATGGTATCAAAGCAGTATTGGGTTAGGAGCTTAGTAAAGCTCGACTGTTGCTCAATAACTGCAAGCATGAAACAAAGAGCAGCATCCAGACTTCTACACATTTATTCCATTTTTGGTCATTGCAAGTTAGACAAACTTGCAGCGGAACATCGTTAACCAAACTCATACATTGGATTAACATAGAAATATACAATGTACCTTGGAATGTAATCAAAAAAAAAAAAATCACAATCTGTTTTATTCTAGTGATATGATACCATTGTTGTGAACCATGTACAGTGTTTTGCAGTACTTCAGCAAATAATAAACACAAAAATAAGACAGTGAAGGTGCAAAGCTTAGGACATGTGCCAAATCAAAGTGAAGAATGGAAGAAGAATCGCAAAGCAATATTTTCAAATCAAGAGGGGCATAATAGAGTAATCGTGAAGATTTAAATTATGAAGGACATTATGGTTGACTGGATAACTTAAGGATGCACGAGACCCTTGATTATCGAAGCCATATACTTTCCCTGATGTTCAGCAAAAGCCAGCTCCATTTTGCAAGGTTCCCTCGTGCCATCACTAGTGAAAACAACAGCACCATATCGAGAACCCCCTTCGACGTCATCCATCTTGAACAGACCTACTCCGAAAGTGTAACTGATGGGAACATATAACATCCCATGGTGGGCTTACTGGGTGATTGCAGTCCATCTGTAAAAATAAAAACAGAGGTATAATTTAGCTGCTAACAACATCAATTTCCTGAAATTTTCAGAAAAAAAAAAAAGAGAAAAGAAAAAGAAGCTATAGCTCATAGAGCAAGTAATGGATCTCCTTCAGATGTTGGAGTTACCATAGTTTAACCCAATTTTGAGAAAGGTTCTAAGTTTTTCTTAAGCACCAACAACAGTTGATGGAATCAAAACCACAATTAAAAATGTTGCCTCAAGGATAAGAACATGCAATATGTGCACTACTAAAATGTCAGAAATTTGTTAAGCCCTTTCACCATTAAGCAATTTAGCATTAATAATTAGCAAATAGCTCATCCACTTGATCCTGGAGGCTCGCAATTAACTCATCTGTTCTAAATAACCTAGCAACATTCACAAGAGCCACGATACAGCAGTCTTGGAAAGCCAGAAGACAGATAATTTTATGTTTGACATTCCAAAGTATCTCTTTTTTTTTGTGCGATTTTCAGAAAACCAACAAGCAGCTCAAAATCAAGGTTTTCAATGGACAGATCCTCATTTTTATTAGAAAAAAAAAAACAATAGATATGCAGAGAAAAAGAACCTAGCCGAGACCACTGAGTTTCTCAGCATAAATGCATCAAATCTCAATGGACTCGGAGTTTCTCTTAAAAAGGTGAAAACAGAAAATCCCAATATATTCTTATAGTGAAATGGATATTCTTTTTATAAACACATGCATATTATTTCCATCATATAGCAATTTTTTGGACTAAATCTTCCAACAATATGTAATAATCATATGATTCTACTAAACAAATCATCATTTTTTAAAAAATAATGGATAGACAGAGAAGAAAAATCTTAGGTAGACTACTCACCAGATGTTTCATCAGAGATGTGTGAAAATCAATAGACCCATACCTCCTAGAAAAGTAAGAACACCAAATTCAAAAATATTGTTATGGGTGATCATTATAAACAAATAATAAATTATTGCCATCCATAATTCTTTGCCCGGTGTCTTCAAACGAATGTAAAAATGACCATGTGATTTCAAAATTAATCCAGCCAATTCAACCACAACTACGTAAGAACTAATTTAACAGAAATCTTTATGCCAAGAGCAGAGCGATCATACACAAACTATAAGCAATGGAAGTACCGTGTGCTCTTTCTAAGAAATAAGCCAAGATCTGTTTTTGCCTCTCAAACATTCATTTAGTGAGCCAAAATATTGTTCCCTGACCTTTGATCATCCCCACTTGCATCAATTTACCAAAGCTAGGCACCTAAGAGACATTGCACAGTAGAGGCCATCAGGACCAAATATGATCCTACATGCTAGGCTTTAAGGTGGGTACTATTTATGCATTGGGAACCTCAAGCCAGCATCAAGCTCAGGTAGCCACCAGCCACATGCCAAGAACAATCCTTGTCTGTACCAAAATCCAAAATCTAAAGGCTTTCAAAAAAAATTGTCCAGTATCAAAGTCGTCATTAAGCTCAACAGTTTAAATAA
This sequence comes from Elaeis guineensis, assembly GCF_000442705.2. NCBI lineage: Eukaryota > Viridiplantae > Streptophyta > Magnoliopsida > Arecales > Arecaceae > Elaeis > Elaeis guineensis. Next base: position 4,133,185 of record NC_025995.2, read on the forward strand.
TTATATTATAGATAAAATATAAATAATAAATATATCACCTTTTTGAACTCTAATTAGTATATATCTATGAGTTTCATTTTCAACAACTGGGGAGGCAGTGCTATCAATCTATCCATGTCATACAACTGCGAAAGACCTTGCTAGCCTTGAACATGAAGCCTCCCCTGAAATAAGTGTAAGCATGTCTTAGAGCTAGTATTTGCTCCTCCAATCTTATCTCAGTTCTGCATTTGTATATGTAGATCAAGTAATCTTGGCATCACTATTATTAGAAGAAATGTTTCAAATCCTGGACTGTTCACCAAACCAAAAAGTGCCTAAGGGTCACTGGTTCTACCATCTTGTCAACCAAAAATAAACAATGATAACAACGTGACATAATAAATATATCAAGTTTAATTAAACATCAATATAAACAGAATAAAAATTTATAATTTATAATTTATAATTTATAATTATATAAAAGCATAAAAATTTCTATTTGTCAAGTAAATTTCTACCAATTTCAACACATTTTATTTTAAAAAAGAATTATAATATGGAAAAATATTCCAAACTTTCTAGTTTATTTTTAGGACATACCTTACAACTTTAAACACTTTTTATGTCCACATGATATAATTATAATGCATATCATCATGGTATCTTCTTGTACAATTCAAAATTCCTCCAATTAAGTAACATGTAAAATATCATACATGATCATTCCATGAAAGCACAGTTTTTATTTGAAAGAAAAAAAAAACATTTATCCATCTCTTGTGTACATAAAAACTCCCATCCTTTTTTCTCCTTGAAGAAATGGAATCCCCCACCTTACATCTTTAAAAGTTCTAACCCAAATTCCTCTCTCTCTCTCTCTCTCTCTCTCTCTCTCTTCGTAAAGAAGAAGATGAACAAAAATGCTCGTTCTGTCTCTTCCTAAATGGTTTCATCTCATCTTTGTCTAATAAAACTCTATTCTCACCTCAAAGAGCCATGGTTCCCCCAATCCAAAAAACCTTTCCAAACATCCAATTTAATCACCGAAGGACCCTCATCCCTTCACTCTTCAAGCCCTATTCTCCGGTTTCCAAATTGCATTCCGCTCATTAGAAATCACAATATCATGGGACATACAAGGGGAAATGTGGAGGAATGGGAGGAGAACTCACAGCCTCTCTAATGCCTACTTGCCATTCCACTATCTCACCTGATCACCACTAGCACTTTTGGAGGGGAAGGACAGAGGCTCAGGTAGGCCTCATGCTCTGAGATTAAAGAAGAAAGAGTAATCTTGAGGTCTCAAGGTTTCATGGATAAGAGGGTGGCTGATCAGGAGGAAGCATAAAGAGCCCTTAACCAATGGGAAAGTGAGGGTTTATAATAGACACATGAAAAAATAAAAAGGCAAATGGTTCACTTTGAGAACCAGAACTGTTCATTTGGGTCGTCAACTAAACCATCTGTTCAAACAATACTCACAAATAAAACAGTTTTCCCTTTGGAACAGTTTGGGGCTAACCAGACAAGACAGCTTGCTGGTTGATGGTTCAACCTCCAGGTCTAGTCCGGTTAGCAGTTGCAATAGCATTAAACAAAGGCAATAGTTAGTACTCATATCAGTAAAGTTCATTAGAAAAAAATAAAATCAATAAGGACTTCAAGTAACCCAAGGTTTTCCGAATCCTCTCCCACAACACATTAGTTTAGGCCGTCCCTTCCTGACCCCTCAAGACATATTTCAATCAACTTTACAATGGCATACTTGGCTTTCCTGGACATGCCCAAAGCATCTCAACCAATATCTATTGGTTAAATGATACTAAATCCTCAACTACATTTCTAAACATTTGGGAAATATTCAAGTGGAACATCAATCTCAACTTAAATGATACTAAATCTTCAATAAACATCTGGGAAATATTCAAGTGCAAGATCAAACTCAACTTGTCACACTGTTAAGTAGAAATTTCTGCAAGTGACAGAGCAAAAATATGCTTTTGTATCTTTCCTCTTGATTTCATTTCATTGTGACAAAAGATCAAATAAGTTTAGTGATTACAAAGGAGACATGTATCTAAATCATGCTGAGGCTTGCAAATTCAGCAAAAGTAAAGACTATAAACAAAAGGGAATATTTCTCCACTATAAAGAAAGAAATGTTATGTTGCCAAATGATAAATATACTAGAAATCTGATGTTCTCAATTATGGCTAACTCACATATTTTCAAAATTACATTATAGCCTTGATAATTGATTTCATGTGTATAAGACTATCCAGTGTTGCATCAGGAGAGCTACAAGAAACTTCCAAGGTGACAGTACATTGTTTAATTTTCTGAACCATCTTTAAAAATAATATAACATTATGACATCCTTATTCATCTGTGCATCAGCCAGATCTCATGTAACATGATGTTCCGAACTACCTGTAAATAAGAGCATGCAGTGCTATGCACATTTCTACAAACAAATACATGTGGTAATCTGTGAGACATCTGCTGTAAACACTTTGCCAGAAAACAGACACTAACCAAGAAAATACAAGCTTAAGAACCAAATCAATCAATAATCATGCTAAAAAAATGTGGGTACTTTTGAGATAGCTACATTTGAACTATCAAAAAATAAACAACTAGAGATACGTTTTGTTGCTGGAAATCCCCTAATTGAAAGGAAATGATTTATGTTCTTGATCTTCTTTTTTCACTCCTCCTTTCTCAATAGGAACTGAAATGAAAACCTAACTTGGCCGGAATTGAGAACAGATTCATAAAATCCCATCTATTTTTTCATAGACAATAAATATAATTGATATTTGGACTAGTGGGTTTAGGAGACCCTACGCAGCAGAATGTGCTCTTTGTGGTGTTATCATAGAGATGGAGAAGTGAATTCTTTTAACAGTACTATATATAGAGGAGAAGAGGGGTAACCCTTTTGAGTTTAGCGCAAATGAAGGAGTAGATCCACATAACAATTGAGAGCTAATATTTCAGCAAGTCTGAGATAGGAAAAAAAAATATTAGGAAGATAGATTACTAATTGAGTTTTGTATCTATTTCTGATTCTGCATTTATGACAAAAGCTTGAGGAAGCATCAGACTCAGCTCCTAATGATAGATGTGCTGGTGGGACATAAGTTGATTCAAAGGATGGTATTTTTTGAGTGTTAGAAAGCCCAAAGTGGGGCTTCTACAGCAAAGCTGCTAAAGTGCTAATCTGTGTATTTAATCATCTTGATCATTTGGTCTCTTCCACCCATTATTTATCGACAAATGCCTGACATACAAGCAACTAGAAATACAGGCTTTTCCTCCAGAATGTTCTTGGTTGGTTTTTCCTCCCCTTATTTGGTGTTTTTTTTTTTCCCATGTCTTTTGTTTCTTCTCGATCATCTATTTTCTCTAGTCTTTGTATGTTATCCTGCTGAGTTGAGAATGAAGGAAAATTCGACGATAGACTTCAGAACCGCCAATAACTGCAAACATTGCATAAGCGATCAGTACCTACTTCACCAATTTATCTTCCAAAAATGTAGACACAAGGATTGCTGTTTGATATTAAGCAGGACAAACCCTCTCCAGCCATTCTTCTATCATTCGTTATCTCCTTTCCCTTTCTTTTCTTCCCCTCATTCTCTTTTTATTTCTTCTTCATAATTCTTTTTCTTCTTAATTTTTTAGTCTATCAATTTGCATATCAGATGTCAAGTTTTGTAGACTCCGAGGAATCTAAGATTTAATCTGCAACTGGCTAAGCAGAGATTTAGTCAGCACATAATCATGATATACACAAGAACATGCAAAATCCAATGCATGTTCCTGAATGCAGTTAAAAAACTCCACACTAATGACCTTGATGCACCTAGTCAAGACAGTTCACCAAGCATTTAATATATGATAAAGCAGCAAGCATAAAGAAATAACTGAATTCTCTCAAGTAAATTCTATGTAGAACAAACAACCAATATAGCATACCTAGGGGCTTGCATTTTTAACCAGTTAATCGAAAAAACCATTAATGATATTACTTGCATCAGTAGCATTGGTATATGGCTCCACCAAGAAAACAAGATAGCAGGGAACACATACTAAATAAGCCACATGCCCAACTAGAAAGAGGCATTCCGAAATCCTGTCAAAAGATTCTTGTACAGTACCAAATCAATTACCAGATGGAACAAATATCAGCTCTATAAATAAGAATGAAAATATGTATCTAAGAATCACGATGCATAAAGGACAACAATAATAAATACAGCTACATAGAGGTATTCTATATTGCCTTATCTCTATATTTTGTGGGCTAGTTCAACATTAAGTTTGAAGACAAATGATTAAATTTGAGAACTTTGCATGCAAAGGATCAATCCAAGTCTTTGACAACACATGAACTTCTTAACATATGATCCAGCAAAACATGCATTAAGCATTGAAAAAGAAGCAGTATAACATCGCAGTCATATACCAAGAACCATAAGGGACTATAGTTGATGCCTTCCCTCTTTCCTGTTATGAAGCACTAACAAATGCCAAATTTTCAATGAACACGAACTAGTACAAGTCTACTTCATGAAAACTTCTCACTGTTCATCACAAACAAAATAAAAAGATCCAATTCTTTATACCATGGAACAGATGAATAACAGATGGATTCTTACGCGGTTGTTTCCTGTCCACCTCCCTGGGTCCCGATGCTGAAAAAGAATCCGGCGGGCGTGCCGAAGAGCTTCTGTTCCCTCCAATGCAGCCCAGTCAAATCAAAATAGGCCTTCATCTGCGCAGCCATGCACCCATACCTCGTCGGGAACCCAAAAAGTATCCCGTCCGCCTCCACCAGCTCCGCCACTGATATGACGGGGATATCCGGGTCCTTGTGCGGCGACTTCATCTGCTCCAAGATCTCCGGCGGGAGCGTCTCGGCTGCACGGAAGAGGACCCCTCGACGCCGTCGATGCCATCTATCCCCTTCTTCATCTGCTTCGCCAGGCCCTCCACGTGGCCGTACATGCAGTAGAACACGATGAAGAGCTTCGCTTCACCTCCACCGGCGCCGCCGCGGCGTCGAAGGCATCGTGGGGGGCGTTCCTCGCACCACCCGTGGCGTTCTCTGATGCCACCGCCGGCTACCGCTTCTTGCTCGGCACGCAACCTCCTCCTTTACCCATCTCTCAGTCTCTCTACTCTTTCCCTGCTCTCTCATTAATAGATTGCTCCAAAGATCAGCATTTTGCTACTTCGGATCTGGAGAAATCCCACAAGTCCCTTCCAAGACCCTAGCTTTCTGGTTTCTTTCCGCAAAGCTAACTCCTTTCTCTCTCGTTGTAACGCGAAGCCTACCCGGAAAAAAAAAAAAAAAAAAAGTTTAGTCACACCAAAAACGATGAACTGTTTGGAAATTTTAATTTTTTTTAAATTTTAATTTAGTATAATCAGAACATCAAATTTTTAATTTTTTTTTAAATTCATATCTTGACAATAAATTTTATTTAGCTATTATGATAATGTAATCACGCGCTATCATATAGTTTGTTAAAAATTATTAATTTATTATTTTTTTAACTAGCTTAAAAAAATAAATTATAAAAGCATCTCTTATACTTTAGTTCAATTTCATTTACACATATGTATTTTAAAAAGTGTGAAATTAACTATTCTAATTATTGATATGTTCCACTGTAGTCCAGCTATCTGTTTTCGTTAATAATTTTTTTTAAAATGACCAAAATATCCATCTCCTTTCTCCTCTTCCATGACCGATGTCTCTTTTTCTCCCACTTCCTTCTTTCTTCTTTTCTCTTTTCTCCTTCCTTTTCATCCATTTCTTCTCCTCCCCTTCCTCCTCTTTCTTTCTCCTCCTTTCTTCTCTTCCCTTTTCTCCAGCCATTCTCTTTTTTCCTGCCTCTTCTTTCTCCCACCATGATGGGGTCTTCCTCTGTGGTCCATCGGTCTTTCCTCACGTTAGCCTCTTGGCTGCTGTTTTTCCTTTTGTTTGTGGTGTTTATTAGTTTTTTCCCCATGGAATAGAATTTTTGTGATCCATCCATTTAATTTCTTCCCCAAACCTCACAAAATTTCATGCTTCTAGCAAAATTAAGCTCTCAAAATCTCAAGGGACCTACTCACATCAGCACAACTCTTACAAAATCCTAGATGCTTGAGAAACCCCAATCGAAACCTAAGAAGCTTTTAAAGTTTCTTTAGCCGAAACCACATTAAGAATCGGTGGCAAAGAGAAATGAAGCAAAAACATAAAAGACTTCAAATTTGTAGGTTTTCTTCATATAATATGTGGAAAAAGGAAACCTTTACCCAATATTTTGTCCGTGAACAATAGTGCTTACATGAAAAAAGGCTTCTTTCTCCGAATCTAAGTATTTATAAGGTTTTAGCGATCCAAACATGAGTCTGCTATCCAAAAAGCATAAAAAATAAATCATTCCGATCTCTGTTCTTCCCCTCTCTCCCCCAACAACAACATCTTCAGACCTGCACCAGTAAAAGGCCAAATCCAAAACATAACAAAAAACAACATGAAACAAAGACAAGCACAGATCAAAATGAACAAAAATTAGGGGGGAAAAAGTCAAAATTGCTTCAAAAATAATCAAAGAAAACAACCATCCAAGACCTCATGTTTTTCATTTTCAACGACTATTTTTACCCAAAATCACCATAAGAACATAAAATTGGAAGATTTATGTCAACATTTAAACCTCGAAGTGATGGAAAAATTGAACCCCAACTTAAGTCTCTCTCTCTCTCATGTGCTAGGAAAAGAGGTTGCCATGTAAGGAAATAGTTTATAGACGGTATGAAGGAAAAAGATAAGGAGTAGTGGATAGGAAGGAAGGGGAGGAGAAAAGAGAGAAGGAGAATGGATGGAGAAAGGAGAGGAGGAGATTAGGTAGAGAAAGGAGAAAGAAGAGGAAAGGAAGGAGGAGAAATGGATAAAAAGAAAGAGAGGAAGAGAAAGGAAGAAGGAAAGAAGCGGAAGAAAGAGAGACACCGGCCATGGAAGAGGAAGAAGATGGGTATTTTTGTCATTTTAAAAAATTTTATTAATGGAGGTAGATAGCTGAACTGCATCGAAATATATCAATAGTTAGAAGGACTAATTTGATACTTTTTAAAATATAGAGGTGTAAATGAAATTGAGCTAAAGTAGAGGAGATGTTTCTATAATTTATCTGTAAAAAAACTCTAAAATCTTTCTTCCTCTTTTTCTCTCCTCTTTTGGCTAGGGTTTCACTTCCTAATTCTATTTCTTCTTGCCATTCGGTGACTAGAGATTGTTGATGGATGTGAGGTGAGTAGCAAGAGTAAGAAAAAGAAAAGAAAAAAAAGAAAACAATAAGGAATCGAAAAGTAAAAGACTAATTATTATAGTGTTTTTGATTCCTACAAATTGAAGTCCTTCCTTCTTCTCACTTGAAACACAAACAATGGAATTAAGAAATTAAGAATAAAAAGAACAAAGGGAGGAAAATATGACAACGGGTTCCAATCCATTTCTTGGGGGGACTTGAAAGCTTTTTTTTTTTTAATTTGATAGTCTATGTGACAATATTCAGAGCACGCATTATAGCAACTCATTACAAATATTCCTCTCTTCTTCTTCTTTTTTGTTAAAATAAGAGAACCAACGAAAACTAAGATAAAGAAAGAAGAATCCTAATTAGTAAACCCAGGAAAATCTCTTATCTTAGTCCATATCAATCCAACTTCTTGAATATCTTAAGGGAGAAAGTGAAAAAGAAAGAAAGACAAGAATTAATAGTTAAACACGTGCCATTTCTCCAAATCAAAATCATTCAATCTTTCTATAGAGGCGCCTTCCATTTAGATTAGCTCTAGTCATAGAGATAATATGGGGCCTTTCCATCTTGTTGGACGGAGCATAAACTTTGATTTTAATAATATCTCTATATACCTGTTTTAGTAATATATGTCATCTTTGAGGCGTGAATACTTTTTTAGAATTTTATTTTATATTCTAAAATCTCTAAACTTTGAAGATAATGAAAAATCTCCATCCATCTCCATCCATGGTTTTTTCTTTTGATTTAAAGGATTTTTTATATAAATCTTGTGTTTGCGTTGATCTTTGCTTCTTTGATTTCTCTTTTATTTGGCTTCTTGTTACCACACTTTCTTCCTCAAATCAAAAACTATGACCTCAAGAAACCCTAAAATAGTGAAACAAAGACAAAAAAAAATATGGAAATACTTAGGTCCACTTGAACTATCTTTTCTTACATAATCCGTCTCCTCCTTTCTTTCTCTTCCTACTATTGTCAATTGATTGCTACTTGTCATCCAAAGAAAGAAAAATCGAAATCCTAACCAAAGAAATTAAAATGAGGGACAAATCTTATCCACATCATCTACACCTGCCATATTAGCAAGTCATGTGATACTGCATGATCACTCCATTATGGTAGCCAAATAAAATTCGCGGTCAAGATTTGAATTATAAAATAAAAAATTTGATAATTTGATTACACAAAATCAAAGTTTAGGAGGAAATTGAAAACCCTAAATAGTTCAAGATTTTTGGCATGATTAATCATCAAAAAATTAATTTCTTTCCAAATTTATGTGATATTTAAATGATCTGTTGGGATCAATTCCATCTAGCTAAATGAAGATAGAGAAGATATCTAATCTCTAGTGAAATCCCTTCAGTTGTTCCCAAAAGGAAAACCTTTTCAAGATTGCCAGCTACCGTAGCAAGAATCCAAAGGAATTGAGTCAATTCCTTCCTATCTAGACCAAAATAAAAAGAAAAAAAGACTTGTGATTATTTCTTTTAAAAATGGAAATGAGAACTTTCTAAATATGATTGAAATAAAAAAGCTTTGTCTATGGTTTTGGACTTCCATCTCCATTTCCTACCCTAAGGTTCAATGTGTTTCTAAAATTTATTTATTTGAACAAATAATGATGGAGAAAAATAACTTTTATGTTGCCTAAAAAGGTAGCAAACCAAGGAAAGGATGAATTGGGTTGTTTAAAAATTTCAACCAAATTAATATCTAAACAATGATATACTCCAAATTAAAACTAATTGGAGTACTTACGAAGTATAAACAATGTACAACAGCAGAATTAGGAAATAAGTAAAACAATGTAAGAATTAAAATAATGCAAGATAAGTAAAGTAATAGAGTAAAAAGATACGACACAAATAAAATAATTTTGTAGTAGTTCGATACAATTCCACACCTACATCCACTCTCAAAGCTCTTAAAAATTCTGCTATAATAAGTTTGATTATAATGTATTTATTTTATTCGAGATCATAAATAAATCTAGTTAATTTTTTAGGATCACTAACTAAAATTTTTACACCGATTATTTTCTTGATTCATAATCAACCCCATTAGTTTTATGAGCTCACCAATCAAAATCTATAATATCCAATTTCAGGTTTGGACGAACTTACACCCCAATTTTTTTTTCCAAAAAAACTTATAAAGAAAATAAAATATGATAAGTAAAGTTTCAGAACAACATCAAACTGAAAAATAAACTCTTTTAAGTGTAAAGAAGTTACTGAAAATTTGCTTCTTTTTTGGAACTTGACTTCTCTTCAATTGATGCTTGAGAGGATGCAAAAGATGTTGGAAATAATCACTCTTGAAAGCTCTCTGAATTCATTGCATAAATCTTTCTTTTTTCTTCTTTTCCAATGATATTCAATATTCTCTCAATACATAAAGTGTAACTCTCTTTAATTTTTCTTAATCTTACTTTCCAATTAATTCTATAGTCTTTAGTATGTTTGGAAGTTACTAGAGAGTGAGTCTTGATTGTTGAAAAATTTAGAATAGCTACTAAAGTCAAGAACTAGCTATTAAAAAAGTATAGAAAATTAGTCATTATTGCTGTTCCGATGTTAGAGGTTGATTTTGATTCTTCTGGTGTCGACTCGAGTTGTCTACAAGTCAACTCGACCTTTGTATGAGTTGATTCGGTTATAGGATTTGAAAATTTTATTTTCTATTTATTTTCATAGAGTCGATTCATACTGTTCATGAGTCGACTTGAATCCGTGCCAGTCTTGATCCAGTATACTAAAGTCGATCTAGCTAAATGAAGATGAAGAAGAAATCTGATCTCTAGTGAAATCCCTTCAATTGTTTAAAAAAAGGAAAATCTTTTCGAGATTGCTAGCTATCACAGCAAGAATCCCGTGGAATTGAGTCAATTTCCTTCCCTATCTAGACCAAAATTGAAGGAAAAAAGAACTTGTGATTATTTCTTCTAAACATGGAAATGAGAACTTTTTAAATATGATCGAAATAAAAAAGCTTTATATGTGGTTTTGGATTTCCATCTCTATTTCCTACCTTAAGGTCTGATATGTTTCCAAAAATTATTTATCTAAACAAAGAATAATGGAGAAAAATAACTTTTATCATATTTGGTTGGTGAAAAAATTATTCAAAAAAGTAGTATGAAAAAATTAGTATGTTGATTGAAGATAATCTTATATATGAATATTGTCAAATTTCCAACAATACTCTTGAAGAAGCAATTCAAGTAATTATACCTTTTTTCTTAATCCATTTGTTGACCATTTATAGCCTAGTTATATAAATATTATCAATATTAGCTATTTTGAATATTGAAACATATTTACATAAGTTAATAAATATTTTAAATCAATCATACATATATTAGAAAATATATTTCTTATTATAAATAAAACTAAATATATTTTAGTATATAAATAAATATATTAGTTATAATTAAATTTTATGTTATATTTATTGATAATTAATAATTTATTATAATTATTCATAAATATTATTAATCAATATATTAATATATCTATAATATTTTAGTATAATATTAATATAATATATACTAATATATTTAATATCAATTATTAATATAACTAATATAATATAAATGAGGGTATTTCCATCAAGAAATAATATTTTTAGATTATCTCTACTTGATAATCTAGAATGACAAAAATAATTACACCCTTCTGCTGGTGTTTGTTTGATTTTCTCTCTTAAAAAAATAGATATCAGATCCACTATTTATTTCACCATCTCTTTCATCTACTTTTCATTTCAAATATGATAATTTAGTATAGAATTTATTTTTTTATACCAAATTATCTCCTATTAAATAAACTCTAAATTATTCCACTAGAGATGTCTTCAAGAACAAAATTCAGCAAAGGTCCTCCTATGTTTTCAAGGTCAGAATCTGATAAGAAGTGCTTTGTAGTCTTTGGATTAGACTTTCCAAAGGATCATATTATCACTCACAATGATGATTGCATCAGTTATTTCTATCAATGCTAAAAAATGCAGTAGTTTGTCAATAATATTTTGATGGATTTTATTAAAATACTTTTTTATAATAAAATATTACAAAAGATATTTCAGGCATTACATATCATCAATTTTTCAAGCGTCATCAATCGCTCCTTTGTGCCACCACCCCTTTCCTGTACCTGTGGAGAACATCTCCCCTACGCCTGTAGAGAACACCTTCCGGTGGCCTGGCTCCTCTGTACACCCCCGCACCCCTCTCCTGCGCCCGTGGAGAACACCCCTCCCCCCTTCCCCTGTGCTCACGAGAACACCCCCTGTCGGGACTTGGGATCCCCGACTGCCCCTCCCCCCCACCCGATGCTGCGGCTTTGATCTTGAACGCCCCAAGCTTGTACTTGGGGAGCTTGTCCTCCTCCTCACGCCCCATCACCATCTCCAACTTCTCCTCACTGTCTGTCATCGAGATCCTCCCCGAGTCCATCCCATCGCAGATGGAGCTTGTAAGGGGTCTCGCTGTAGAAGCATCAGGACCACCCCCCGCCGTCGGTGGAGGAAGAGGAGCAGAGGAGGTTGATCCGATAGGAGAAGCCATGGCTGAAGTAGGCCTCGCAAGAGTGGGCCGGTGGTGGGGGGAGAAGGACCAAGGGAGGAAGGAAGGGAGGGAGGACAGGGCTTGAGGGAGGGGTTAGGGTTAGGGTTTCGAGCGAAGAGGAGGGGCGGGGATGGAGGAGGAAGTAGTGGGCGAGGAAGATGGAGGTGAGGGCGAAGAGAAAGAAGATGGTGCGGAGGAGGCCATGGCTTCTCTTTGTCACCGCTAATCCCCAGCATGGTCTGCAACTTCTCCTCTACCACCCCTACCCGCCTGGCCGCCGCCAGCGGCAGCCTGTGGCTTCTCCACAGTCCTCTACCCTCTAATGTTGGCATTGTCCCCCGCCGCTCCTCCCCCCTGCAACCCAACGCCTCCTCTGCCTTCAGTAATTTTTGAAATATTTATCATATCAATCGTGCATATGAATACGCTGCGGAGCTGAAATTCGAGTGATCTATATTTAATTTGATGATTAAAAATAAATATAAAATAAAAATATTAAAATATTTTTTGAAGCATCATAGCAAAATTTTATTATGATATGCGGAATGATGTTCGGTGTGCAAGATATAGAAAAATAATCATGTAGCCGTTGATATTGGCTTTGGATGACGCATAGCTCCACTGGGCATCCCACCTCGTATTATTCCTCTTCACCTCCTCCTTCCACCCATGCACCAGCTAAGCTACCACCATCATTTTTGTTGAGGACTCATTTACTTTGTAGAAAATTCCACCCCACTAAAATATATTTTTTGAAAAGCTAATACGATATATGACAACTGAGAAAATGATTTTTGCATGTTAGTAGACTATGAGATAGTTGAGCATCTATTTTTCTAGAAAGATCATATAAAATTTATGTTATGCACTTAGAATTAGATATAATATTTTGATCACTTCCAATATTTGGAACACCAACGTCAATGGCATTAATAGAAGGAGAATGTTGATATATGAATATTTCTACTAGTGCTTTATTGTCTATCCTAATTTGTGAACTAGGAATGCTTGAGTCAGGAGACATATCATTGTAGTGCCTTCAAAGCTATTCCTTCTCGTAATATCATGGTAACCATTTTTAGAATAATTATCAGTAAAAGAGTATTTTAGTTTTGAAATAGAGTTAGTCATGCTACACACATTCCAAATTATTTACAGGGACCAAATTTGATCTATTTTAGTATGATGGTTTAGGACCATTTTTAGAATAATAAAAATTACCATAATTCTCATTTTTTTCCCATGAAATATAAGAAAGTAATTTCCAAGGGAAATATACTTTCTTGTTTTTCTCTTTTGAGATCTCCGATCAAATATAAGTTTTTCTACCTTTACTAAAAAAAATATGAGTTTTTTTTTTTACCGTTGACCACACCTGTCTCTCCCTTGTCCCACAAACCAAGCTAGTCTTATTTGATCTTTAATCATGGCAAGCATGATGAAACCCCTTCCTCTCTCTTCCTACCCTCCCCATCTAAGTATGGACATGTTAGAAAGTTTTTGATGTTGAAAGGAAAAAAATTATGTTCATGAATAACATTAGGGGGTGTTTGGTTGGAAAGAGTGGAGATCTGGAATCGAAATCGAAATAAACGACTCTTATTCCAATCGTTTGATTGGAAAAAGTCCTATTCCGATTCTAATTCTGGAGTGGAACAGGAATAGCTCAATCTATATAGAACTCAATCCCTACTCTCCTATGTAAATTTAGATTTTCATTTCGATTCCGATTTCGATCACAAACCAAATGTTTCGGAGGATTTGATTATTCCAATTCTGATTCCAAGCTATTCCGATTTTCATTCCCATTCTGATTTTGGTTGCAAACCCGAAATCATAGACTTACTGCTATTTCTCCTTGGCCTGCGGTTATATCATGGTCCAAGTCATCTCGGTCTTAGGCCAAAGTGTCTTGGTTGGTAAAAAATGATTCACACAAATGACTCATACCCCAATAGGCAGAATGGGCTTTATTGATATACTTTTATGATTTTAAGGACTATGCTTGAGAGATGCTTCTTATTATCCCTATTGGTGCTTCTTGCAAATTATTGTCTATTTTACTCTATTTGTATGTGGAGAAGTCGAAGTCAAGTTATTTATAAATATCCTCATCTATGTTGCAGATGGTTGTCTGATCTAGGCACATGAACCACTTGTGTCAAATTTATTTGTGCTTTGTTATGGTAGATTTGATTTTTAACAGGCTAATCCTTGAACAAGGTACTTAATATATTCAACATAAACAGGCAATAGGGAATTAAGTCAACCAAAATGCCTTGTGTCAGAATTGGGATCCTCTATGGTGGATCTTTTGCACCGTAGAGGGCTGTGCATCCTTGGATTGCCACCATGTCATCCATCTCAAAAGGGAGGGCTCTTGCACAATCTCCTTATCCAATGAGTTTGGTAACTACCCATGTGTTTGACATTCCAATGCAACGGTCTCTGTGAGAACCTTCCATTTATAAGATTGATGACATGGTGGCGATCCATGTATTCGCAGCTGTCTGTGGTGCGAATGATGCACTGCAGAGGATCAACTCCTTGTGACAATACCAGAAACTGTGGAATTAGCAGCAAGGATTTAGCAACAACAAATGCTGCAGTGAAAGCCTGTTTTCCTATAGTGTTTTAATGTTGAATTTCTAATAACTCTTTTTATTATGGCATACTACATGTTAATACTGTTACTTGGTAGGACCATTATCTTTCCCTTGCATGTAGATGAAGATGGATCTTCAAAGGTAAATAAGAAAGAGGGGATACAAGTCAGATTTTTGTCCAAGCAAAGATTTATTCTGGAATGCATGCTCCATCATAAGGAGAACTATAAATATTTTTGTACTTGTTTTCTTTCTCATTTATTTTTTCATTAGGGTAATGCAGACTTCATTTCCAATTTGGCATAAATTATGACTTTATCCAATGTTTATGGTGTATCCTTTCTAGAGAAGAATCAAAAGACATGACTCATCAAATGTAGGTGGAATCTCAGCGAGCTAGAGCAAGTAGAAAATCGCAGTCTTGCATTGCTATTAAGCACAATAGTGAAGTTCTCAAGGAACAGAGGAAGGACGGCAATAGTAGGTGGCTTTCTTTAGCTTTCTTTACTTTGAGCACATCAATCCTTATTTTCCATTGGATTGTAGTTGGGACAATCCATATGATTTTAAGTTGATTGTGTAAAATAATCTGTATTCAGATTCCTTTGTGCACTGGAGATGCCTAAGTGATTTATTTAGGTAATCTGATTATCAGATCTAAAAAATATATATAATATGATGATTAGAGATGTTGTGATTTATTAAAACAATGGGTTTTCTCCTTTCCATCTTTGGCGTGATGTTTAAAGCAAAGAAGTGCCTTTCATGATCTGTTCCCAATATATCCAGTAGCAAAGTGGGCAGATTGAAATGTATAGATTGGTTCTTCACCATATATGATATTTCTCTTAATCATTACATTATTGTCATGTCTCTCACAATTTTGTACTGTTGCGGCCAATCGCCTCATCGCCTGATCGCCGGGGAACGAGCGCCTGCAAAAAAGGAAGTCCACACCGACCGGAGGCGGCTCCGGCGGGGACCCTCCGACGGTCAAGTCAGAGAGGTGACTGGACAACAGTGAAATGAAGACAGAGAGCTCAATCGAGAGAGAGAGAGGGAGAGGAGCAAGCCTGTGGTTTCGAAGTCGAAAAATGGAGGTCTCCTGCACTGTTGCCTTTCTCGATTTATATAGTGGAGCATGGTATGGCGCCGCCATTAATGGCGCGGACAATTGAGGAATTGTCAACTCACTGTAGACTGTCAGAGTCGTCATAAAAGTGTCATATCGTCGTGGAACTGTCAAATCACTAGGGTTGACAATGCCCTAGGCGGGATAATACCCCTAGGTGGCAGTGCCGCATGTTGCTGTCAGGACTGACAAGCTCTGGCGGCTGTACGGCGATCGGAGGAGTCGACCGACCCTAGATCGGTGGCCAGCTGTGTGGCGTCGGGTGGAGATTCGGGCCCCTTTGTTGGTCAGCGAGTCTTACGTGAGTCGGCCATCAGACTCCCCGGTTCAGTCGGTCGGGAAAATAGGAAAAGTATGCCCGACCGACACATCCTCAGTCGGTTATGGACCGTTAATTGGCCGGTGATGGCGTCCGTCGGTCGGTCGCCCCGGCTGTCGGTCGGTCGGTCGGTGCCTCCGGCCGTCGGTCGGTCGGTCGGTCCCTCCGGCCGTCGGTCGGTCGATCGGTGGGTATTCCCCAACAGTTGCCCCCCTCCACTCCTAAGTCGGACAGTGAGCTGGCCGATGCCACTGCTCGGACAGCGACGTCGGGCGAAAAGGAGTGGATTCGTCGTATGCCAAATTCCGACCGTACCACGGGTTGATACGATGTCAGGCGTCTCATAAATGTCGAGGGATTCGCTGGCGTCAGATGTCACGTCGGAGTCAGATGTCACGTCGGTGTCAGGTGTCACGTCGGCGTCAGGTGTCACGTCGGCATCAGGTGTCAGACGATCGGATGTCCGGCGCCTTCTGGGGAACGCAAACCGTCACCCAGCGCCGATTCTGGGAGCGCGGGGCGCTGTCAGGCATCCCATCGGGAATGCGAATCGTCGTGGGCGCTTTAATTCGGAACCGTGGCCTCTTTCGCCACGTGTCGGAGGTGGTTGGGCCGGCGCCCCTCGCATTAAATGAGGGCGGTGCGGCCGTCCCAGGATGGACGCGCCGAATCATCAGGCCGAAGGGAGGGCCCGGAGGCTGCCACGTGTCGCACATCCATGAGGCCTCGGTCGGCGTGGGGGCATCTCGACCGTCGGACGGTCCTATATATATAGGACCATCCGCACCCAAGACCTCATTCTTGACGTTTTTGCTGCAGAGACTCTGTCCGGGCAATTTCTCCATCGTCGCCGGCAGTCGTCTCTCCTCCCGCTCCCCAAAGGGTCCATTTTCGGTTGGTGATCCCCTCTTCTTCCTTCCTCTTCTTCTTTGGTCTTTCTGCGGTTCTGGTGCAATGGCCGGAAATCCGTCTTGGAGAGCTCGGTCGGGAAATCCGACCGATGACTCCCGGTCGACTCCAGAAGTTGAGGTTTCCTCGCTTTCGGGGCCGAACGTTGATCGGCTTCGGGAGCAGTATCGCATCCCGGAGCAGTTTCAACTCTCTGCCCCAGGGGCCGCCGGTCGGGTTAACAACCCTCCGCCGGGCCAACTGGCGCTATATGTCGAAAATCTCCGCGCGGGTCTTCGGCTTCCGATTCTAGAGTTCGTCCGAAATCTGCTAGATTATTATGGACTCTGTCCGGCGCAACTGGCGCCGAACTCCGTCTGACTGATAATCAGCTTCGCGCTGTTGTGTCAGCTTCTGCCGACCAACCCTCGTATCTCGCTCTTTCGGGCATTTTTTGTGCTCCGACCCCACCCTAAGGCCCGAGGGTGGTGGCTCTTCAACCCTCGGAAGGGTCTTTCCTTCATCACTGGTCTTCCATCGTCCATCCATGGGTGGAAGAACCAGTTTTTCTTCATTGCATCTCCTTCTCCTTGGGGCTTCCCTTCCCACTGGGGCGTGCCCCGAACCGAAGCAAACGACAACAGCCGGGTGGAGGCGGACGACCGGGAGGACTTCCACCGGCTCAAAGACATGTCGGTTCCGAAGCAAAGGGAGCTTGTTACCGAACAAGCTCTCTATGACGCCGGCCTGAGCTTGGTCCCCCGACTAGGTATCGCCCGATCCCCCGGTCTTCTTCTCATTAGGCCCTTTGTCCGGTTTTTAGATTAACATATCTGTCGGTATCGCAGGGACACCTCCAAGGATGCGGCCGACCGATGCCGAGATCCGGCAGTACGCAGCAAAGAAGAGGCCGGCATCGGGGGCAGGACCTTCGCGTCCTCCGAAGAAGCCCACTCCAGCGGCGCCGACCGTCGAAGCGTCGGCGACCGATCAATCGGAGCCGGTGATAGCGCTCGCGGCTCCGGCAGCGCATCCGGAGGAGAGGCCGGTGGAAGAAGCGGCCGAAGGAACATCGGCGGCCTCGCCGGTGGGGGTGGCGCCAGATGACGTTCGGGAAGTCGAACACCATCCGGCGGCGTCTGTGGCCGCAACGGGGGGTGCCGGTTCAAACTCGAGCATCCCCTCCCTGCCGGTTCCGTCGGTCGGGGCGGCCGATCGAGGGAAGGCCCCGATGGACCCCGCGGACGACACAAGGTCGGGGAGTCGCACTGTGCCGCCCAGTGCACAGTTCCTCGAAGGGGCGTCGGTGTTGGCCGACCACAACCTGGCCAGGAGGCTGTGCCAGGGAATCCTCCTCCCGGGCGACGTGGAGGCGTTAAGGTCTCGGCAAGTGACCGAGATGTTGTCTTCATTCTACCCGACCATGATCAAGGTAAGTCCTGTTTCGCCTCCTTTTTTCTTAGTATTTTCGTTACTTTATTTTTCTGACGAAATGCTTGCGTCGGCAGCTGATCTACACCATGTCAGAGCTTGAAGCTGGATACCGGAGGTTCAGGAACGTCCGGACGGCTTGGAAAGAAAGGTCGGCGGCGGCCGAAGCCGACCGGGCAATGTTGGTCGACCACCTAAAGCAGTCGGCCGACCGGGAGGCCAAGTTGGCGGACGAAGTCTCCCGCCTCGGGTCCGAGCTAAGGTCGGCCAAAAAAGAAGCCAAACGCAAGGGCCGAACCGTGCACCGTCTGCGGTGCGAGCGCGACGGTGTTGCCACCGAACTCGAGGGTGAGCGCGAGCAGCTTCGAGTCAGCCTGGAAAAATTTGCCAAGGCTGAGGAGGATCTGTCAATCGCCCAGGCCGACGCTGATATATCGAAGGCAGAGGCAGAGTCGGCAAGGGACTCGCTCGGCCGGACGGAAGCGGAAGTGAGGTCGGCGAAGGAGTTGGCCAGTCGGGCGGTGGAGGACTTTCGCGCCACCGACCAGTACCGGGAGGAAATGCTGGAGTCCGGCTTCGCGTCGTACTGGGTGGGTACGAGGACGATCGGGATGCGGTCCATGCCTTGTACCCGGAGCTGGACCTCAGCAGTATCGTCCCGCCGGGGGTCGAGGAGCAAGCCACTGAGGAGATGGCCGACTAGCCATCGGGAGGCGTCGTCGTGGCGGGGGAGGCCGTTCAGGAACAAGTGGCCGAAGGAGAGACGGCTGCGACTCGTGTCTCGACGCTGACTGCCAGCTCCCTACCGACCGACGATCCTGCTTCGGCCGTCGACCCAGCGCCGATCATGGTGGATACGCCGGTCATCCCCGATCTTTCGTCGGTCGAGGAGATCGACTCGGAAGGATGACCGCGGTCTCGTCGGCTTTTATCTTTTTTTGCTTTACTTCTTAGAACTATTGTAACTGGGCTTCGGCCCGATTTTGTAAACTCCTTTTGACCTGGAATGAAATCAGTCCTTTACTTTTTTCTCTGCTCGTTCTTCTTTTTCTTGTGTATTGTTGAATGCCTTCGTAAGTCGCTAACTCATATAGGTCGGTTAGGACGTTCGGCAACTCGTGCCGCCACGCAGGTAGGACAAGTCCCGACTTTTAATCGACCTTTGATAGTCAAGGTTGTCAGTCGGGTGTCCTTTCCCCGGCCGTGAGTCGGGCGCGTCCGTTGAGTCGGGAGCCGACCGACCGTGGTAAAGGTTCGGTAGTCGGGTCCCTTCCGACGTGTTCAGTCGAATGTCGTCCGGCGCATTCAGTCGAGGGAGCACCGATAAGTCAGACCCCGATACCCTTGTGTCGGGTATCCGTGCTGTGCCTCACGATAAAAGGTGGTAAGCCGAATATCTTCCGGCCGGTCGTAGCCTGGTCGGTGAATCATGAATGCGACTGAGGTCGCATTGTGCGATAGACGGTGGCAAGCCGAATATCCTTCGACCGGCCGCAGCTCGGTCGGAAATCACGACGGCGGTCGCACAGGCATTCCGCCTTTCTTTGGTCGGGACCCGATCGGCGTGTTAGCCGATGGTCTGGCCCGAAAGTTCGACCGTAGAAGGAGTGTCAACTCCCGTCAATATGGTGTATCGGTCCTCGTAAGAGTCCGATGTATCGTCGACCGTCGAAGGAGTGTCAACTCCCATCGATATAAGTGTATCGATCCTCGTAAGAGTCCGATGTATCGTCGACCGTCGAAGGAGTGTCAACTCCCATCGATATAAGTGGATCGGTCCTCGTAAGAGTCCGATGTATCGTCGACCGTCGAAGGAGTGTCAACTCCCGTCGATATAAATGTATCGATCCTCGTAAGAGTTCGATGTATCATCGATCGTCGAAGGAGTGTCAACTCCCGTCGATATAAGTGTATCGATCCTCGTAAGAGTCCGATGTATCGTCGACCGTCAAAGGAGTGTCAACTCCCATCGATATAAGTGTATCGGTCCTCGTAAGAGTCCGATGTATCGTCGACCGTCGAAGGAGTGTCAACTTCCATCGATATAAGTGTATCGATCCTCGTAAGAGTCCGATGTATCGTCGACCGTCGAAGGAGTGTCAACTCCCGTCGATATAAGTGTATCGATCCTCGTAAGAGTCCGATGTATCGTCGACCGTCGAAGGAGTGTCAACTCCCGTCGATATAAGTGTATCGGTCCTCGTAAGAGTCCGATGGGTCACCGACGATGGGGTCGTCGGTTTCAGGCGGATACCGTTTTCGAGTCGGCATGTCGGGGCTCGACCTTGGTGAGCGCCGACCGTTAGTCGAAGAGTTAAAGCTCCGAGATTTCAAACTGGATTTGTATTCCGACTGGACAGGTACAAAGTTCATTGGTGATACAACTTCAGATTGTCGGCGTTCCACGTCCGGGGAATGGGTTTCCCCTCCAGAGTCTTTAGTCGGTAAGCCCTCGGACCATAGGTATCTGCGACCGTGTAGGGCCCTTCCCAGTTTGGAGCCAACTTCCCTTGGTCCAGGGGCTTCGAGACCTCTGCCTTTCTTAGGACTAAGTCACCAGGCCTGAAGAGCTTTGGTCTGACTTTGGCATTGTAATACCGAGCTACCTTCTGTCGGTACGAAGCCATGCGAATTTGAGCCTCGTTTCGCAGTTCGGGGAGGAGGTCTAGGTCGGCCCTCCGACAATCAGAGTTGTCTGGCTCTTGATACCGCTCGACCCTTGAAGACGGCAGTCCAACCTCGAGTGGGATCATCGCCTTCGTCCCGTAGGCCAAGCTGAAAGGCGACTCCCCGGTCGGAATGCGGGGGGTCGTTCGGTAAGCCCATAGGACGGAGCCTAGCTCGTCGATCCAGAGGCCTTTGGCTTCATTTAGTCGGGTTTTGAGTCCGTGGAGTAAGGTCCGGTTGGTCACCTTGACTTTGTCGTTGGACTGTGGGTGTCTGACTGAAGTCAGTCGGTGCGTGATGTGGAACCTTGCGCAGAAATCTCTGAAGTCTTGGTTGTCGAATTGCCGTCCATTATTGGTGATGATAGTATGCAGCAACCCGAACCTGAAAATGATGGATTTTTGGACAAAGTCCTCCATCTTCCGCTCGGTGATCTGCGCCAAGGGTTCGGCCTCCACCCATTTGGTGAAGTAGTCGAGGGCGACAACTATGAACTTTCTTTGACCCGATGCTGGAGGAAAATGATTGAGAATGTCGACCCCCCACTGAGCGAAGGGCCATGGAGCAACAATAGGAGCGATTTGGCTGGCCGGTCGGTGCTGAACGTTGGCGTACTTCTGGCAAGGTTCGCACCTCCGGACCAACTCGACTGCGTCCTTCCTCATGGTAGGCCAGTAGTAACCCTGTCGCAGGACTTTGTAGGTCAGGGACTTGCCCCCCAAGTGATTCCCGCAAATCCCTTCGTGCACTTCTCGGAGAGCATAGTCTGCGTCGGTCGGTCCCAAGCACCTAAGCAATGGAAGGGAGAACGACCTTTTGTAGAGTCGGCCGTCCATGATTACATATTGGGAGGCCGACCATCGGAGCCGCTTGGCCTCCGTGGGATCCTCGGGGCCGATCCCGTCAGTTAGGAATTGGACGATCGGATCCATCCAGCTTGGTTCAGCTGCCAGCTGCTGTACTTCTTCGACCCGATCGATGCTCGACTGCTCGAGGTTTTCCACGAATGTCCGACCCAAAGAGTCGAAGGCCGAAGTCGCCAGTCTGGAGAGTGCATCGGCACGGGCGTTCTCTGACCTAGGGATGTGGGAAATTTCAAAATATCTGAGGCGCACCACGAGGTCCTTCACTTTCTGAAGATATTTAATCATGGTCGGATCTCGGGCCTCGAATTCACCTTTAACCTGCCCCACGATCAGCTGAGAGTCGGAGAATGCCTGGAGGCTGTCGACGCCCAGCTCCCTTACCATCCTCAAACCGGCGAGGAGTGCCTCGTACTCGGCTTGGTTATTGGAGGCCTTGAAGTCGAATCGAAGGGCGTACTCGACGATTATCCCATCCGAATTTGTGAGCAGGAGCCCTGCCCCACTCCCCTGAGCATTTGAAGCTCCGTCGATGTGCAGTACCCAGGTAGAGACCGGATCTGGCTCGAAGACCGCGTCTCATCCCGGGTCCGTAGCTCCCGACCCTAGGTCGGTGGTCGGGCATTCGGCGATGAAGTCGGCCAGGACCTGAGCCTTCAGGGCAGGCCGTGGCCGGTACTGAATGTCGAACTCGCTGAGCTTCATCGCCCACTTTGCCAGTCATCCCGATGTGTCCGATCGGCGCAATATTGCCCTCAGGGGCTGGTTGGTGAGAACCACTATGGCATGAGCCTGAAAGTATGGACGGAGTCGCTGTGCGGAGACGGTCAGGGTGAAAATCATCTTTTCCGTCTCCGAATATCGGGCTTCGGCGCCATGGAGTACCTTGCTGGTATAGTAGATAGGTTGATGGGTTCGGCTCTCATTTTCTCGGACGAGCACCGAACTGACCGCCTCAGAGGATGTGGCCAAGTAGAGATACAAGGTCTCCCCGACTTGCGGCTTTACGAGCAGCAGCGGGGAAGCCAAGTACTTCTTCAAATCTTCGAAGGCCCGTTGGCACTCATTCGACCAAGAAAAATCATTTGCCTGCCGCAAAGTTTTGAAAAACGGGAGGCATCTTTCAGCTGATCGAAAAATGAACCGGCTAAGAGTGACGATTTTTTCGTTCAGCTGCTGGACTTCCTTCTTGGTGTTCGGATGACGCATGTCGATGATCGCCTTTATTTTTTTGGGGTTGGCCTCGATCCCTCTCTGAGAAATGAGGAATTCGAGAAACTTCCCCGAGGTCACCCCAAAAGCGCACTTGGTCGGATTAAGCTTCATTCGGTGTCGTCGTAGAGTGCGGAAGGTCTCCTCGAGATCCCGAACATGATTCAGGATCTGCGCACTTTTCACCAACATGTCGTCCACGTATACCTCCATATTGCGCCCGATCTGGTCTTTAAAGACCTTATTGACAAGTTGCTGGTAGGTGGCGCTGGCATTCTTCAGCCCGAAGGGCATCACCCGATAACAGTAGAGGCCCTTGGGGGTCACAAAGGCAGGGTGCTCCTCGTCTTCAGGCACCATCCGGATCTGGTTGTATCCGACGAAGGCGTCCATGAAGCTGAGCAGTCGAAATTCGGACGTCGCGTCCACCAGCTGGTCGATCTTTGGAAGTGAAAAGCTATCTTTTGGGCAGGCTCGGTTTAAGTCGGTATAGTCGATGCAAATCCTCCACTTTCCGTTGGCCTTTTTGACCATGACAACATTGGCGAGCCAATCGGGATACGTGGATTCTCGAATGAAGCCCGCTTCTAGCAGCTTGTCCACTTCCTCGTCGATGGCCCTCTGTCTCTCTGGAGCGAAGGACCTCTTCTTCTGCCTCACCGGCCTCATCGTCGGGTCGACGTTGAGTCGGTGGGTTATTGTCTCCGGGGGGATGTCTGACATATCTGCTGCCGACCTAGCAAATACGTCGGCATTGGCTGTCAGCAGCTCCGTCAATCGTCGTCGTTCGGGGTCGGACAATTGAGACCCGACCCAAACCTTCCGGTCAGGATTTTTCGCTATCGGGATCGACACGAGCTGCTCGACCGGCGAACCCCGTTCTTCCTTCTCCCGTTGGTCCAGTTTGTCGATCGTCAGGGAGCCCCTCAACTCGTCGTTTTGAGCGAAGATCTGGAAGCATCATCGGGCGAACTGTTGATCCCCGCGCATCTTCCCGACCCCATTTTTGGTTGGGAATCGAACGAGGAGATAGTACGTCGAGACGATTGCCTTGAGGGCGTTTAGTCCGGGTCGTCCAAGTATGGCGTTGTAGGCTGAAGGCACTTGGACAACCGCAAAAGTTAAGGTGACCGTGCTTTGTCGCGGTTCGATGCCGGCCGTCACAGGCAGGGTAATTTCTCCTTCCATCGCGACAGCATCCCCGGCGAAGCCGATCAAGGGCATAGAGACCCTCTTAAGTCGGTCGGTTGACAGTTGCATCCGGGAGAAGGTCGAGTAAAACAAAATATTTGTCGAACTTCCATTATCAACAAAAATTCTTTTTACATCATAGTTTGCTATTGTTGCCGAAATAACAACAGCGTCGTCGTGGGGAGTTTGGATGCCCCGAACGTCCTCCTCTGTAAAAGTGATTACGTCGTCCGGGCGAAGTTTCTTCGTCGGCTCCCCTCCCGCAGACGTCCCCGGGCCCAGCCGCTTGGAGATCATATTGATGACCCCGACCGTCGGCTGATTAGTCGTCGCATCTTCAGTCAGCTGGGGTCGTCGGTCGGCAACTGGTTGGGTCGGCGGGTTCTTCCAAAATTTACCGAGATACCCCCGACGAACGAGGGCTTCGATCTCATCCTTAAGCTGGATGCATTGCTTGGTGTTGTGGCCGTGGCCTCGATGAAATCGGCAGTACTTCCGACGGTCGAGGCCTTTTGCCTTCAGAGGCGGAGGCCGTCGCAGGTATTCTTTCCCCTCGATCTCCATTAGAATCTGCGCACAGGGAGCGGAGAGAGGAGTGTAGAAATCATACCTGGGGCGTGTCGGCCTTGGAGTCTGTTGCCGGGGTGACTTTTGGTTTCATCGGGGTGGCGAGACCCGACTATCGGTCGGGGGCCTACTGGGTTCGGCGGGTTCCCGACCCTTCCTTCGCTTCTCCTTCGGGCCTCTGGGTTCAGCCAAGCGTCGGTCGGAAGCTCCTTCATCCGTGCGCATGTACTTGTATGTACGCTCCAGCAGGTCGGCGTACGTCCGGGAGAGGGTCTTGTCCAGAGAATAAGTAAATCGGGACGCCCTCAACCCCCGTTTCATGGCTGAGATAGCCATGTCTTCGTTGAGGTCCCGGACCTCAAGCGTGGCCGTGTTGAATTGCGCCACGAAGTGTCGGAGCGTCTCATTCTCTCCCTGTTTGAAGGAGAAAAGGCTGTCCGACGTTCGCGGCGGCTTCCGGCTGGTGCTGAAGTGAGCCACGAAAGAGTGCTCGAGCTGCCCGAAGGAGTGGATACTTTCCGATCGAAGACCGGAGTACCAGGCCCTGGCAGCCTTGCGGAGTGTGGCGGGGAAGCCGATGCAAAAGAGAACGTCGGTCGCCCCCTGAATCGTCATGAGAGCTTTGTAGCTCTCAAGGTGGTCGATTGGGTCGGTGGAGCCGTCGTATGGCTCCACGTGCGGTATCTTGAACCGACTGGGGATTGGTTCGTCGAGAACGAGTAGGGAGAGAGGTTGGGCGGTCTGGAAGTCGACGTCGTTTGAATACTTCTGACCGTCCACCTGCAACTGCGCAAGCCGACGGTCGATTTCCTCGAACCTGCGCTCGTAGTCGTCCGTCCGTCGGTGCTGGGAGACCCCAGGAGTGGAGTCTCCGGAAGATTCTGAGAGGGAGGCGGACGGCGTTCGCGGTCGCTTTTCCTTCCTCGCCCGTTCCAGCAGGGAAGGAGAGAGCTGCTGGGACTGTCGGTCATCGTGCCATGGCCGTCCCTCCTCTCCGTGGGAGCGCTGTTGCGGGCGCTCGCACGGAGGCGACGGGGATCGGCGCGGGCGTCAGCGGCTGCTCCTGGAGGGCATCGGACGGGCCGCCGGTTGTTGCTGGAGGCTCTTGACCGCATCCGTCAGTACGGTCATCTGCCGTACGATGGCCGCGATCTGCGCCTCCGTGGTCACCGCGGGGTGTGGAAAGCTGGGCTCCGCCGCTGAGGGTGGCGGGGAGGCCTCTTCCCGACGGGAAGAGCGCCTCGCCGACTCGGTGATCCTCGATCGCTGGGCTCTTGTCTTTGTCATCAGTATCTCCTGCTTGGGGAGGCTTGGTGCCGTATAGCTTGCTTTCCCCTTCCTGGCGCGCCAATCTGTTGCGGTCAATCGCCTCGTCGTCTGATCGCCGGAGAACGAGCGCCTGCAAAAAGGGAAGTCCACACTGACCGGAGGCGGCTCCGGCGGGGACCCTCCGACGGTCAAGTCAGAGAGGTGCCTCCGGCCGTCGGTCGGTCGGTCGGTGCCTCTGGCCGTCGGTCGGTCGGTCGGTCCCTCCGGCCGTCGGTCGGTCGGTCGGTGCCTCCGGCCGTCGGTCGGTCGGTTGGTCCCTCCGGCCATCGGTCGGTCGGTCGGTGCCTCCGGTCGTCGGTCGGTCGGTCGGTCCCTCCGGCCGTCGGTCGGTCGGTGGGTGGGTATTCCCCAACATGTACTATAGGTGCACATGGTTTTTTTCATATCCAATGTCAGGAATTAATTGGCCGATGGAAATTTAGAATGTCAATAATGTAAATATTATTAGTTACATTACTTTGTCTCCAACTAGGATGATAATGCTATAATCCCAAAAATCAGTAATCTATTTCATTGCACAATAATGCCCAAGTTCTTTGATTACCCAAAGCACTCCTTAGGGCTGCGAATTGGCTCAGTTGACACAGTCCCAAACCAAATTAGACCTCATCTGATGTGTATTTGAAGACACATGGGTTGAATTGGGGTCAAAAAATGGACCTGGTAAGAAAACCACGTCAGATTTGGGTTTTGTGTTTTCCAAATTGACCTACCACAGCCCATATATTATCCAGTCTAATTTGGATCAACAAAAAATGTACCCAGCCTGAACTGACCTATTTGGCATATGCGGCCCACTTCGAAAATCTGAATCAAAATTCTTCTTCTTCATCCTAATTATCTATCTTAATTTGGCGATCACTTTCTTATTATTTTTGCTTTCCTTTGCTCTCTCAATATCCCTAAATAAGTAAAAAGAAATATGTGCTAAATTGTTCACGCAATTAAAAAGGCCTATACACATACACAGAGATACATACATAACTGGAGAAGGAGAATTGATTGTACTTTCAATATCTTGTTAATGATTGAAGATTTAATGATGATTCAAATAATTTGAAGACCAAGATCGATGCATGACATCAGAAGATACAATTAAAAGGAAACGATGTACTGCTGCTTCCTGATAGAGTACCTCGGTAAAGTGTATCAACCATGGTCTTTTTTTACATGTTCAATTTTTGTTCCATAGGAAAACTTCTAAAGTAAAGCAACTTTAGGCCTCAAACCTTCCTGCTACACCTAGGAATGAAGGCCATATAATGGTAAATAAGCTGAAAAACAGGACTTTAAATAATTGCGATAAGCTTAGCTTTAGACTGGCTGTTTTAATTGTATGTTTTCTTTAAAATCTGGGCTGGGTGCTGGGGTGGAGTTTTATGGTCCATCTTATTCATATGATCTTCTAGGTACAAGTTTTTTCCTTGGAGGCAATCAAAGAGTAATAAGAACATGGAATCACTTTTTGTATGGGAGCTGTACCACCGACTGACCATGATTTACCACCTTTACTATATCTTTGTTTTTCTGTAGGATTAAAGAGTCCACATGATATTATTGGTTAAACTTGATCAGTTCTCTTCATAAATGTGGAGGTAAGCTGTGGATCTAGCGCTCGGCTATAATCCCTTCTACTCTACTTGTCACACGTGGTATGTTTGGCAAGGTGCCACTGAGCTTGGCTCATCTCATTGATCTTCTGATGTTGGTGTTGGAGCATCGAACAAACTCAATTCAAGCTCCTTAGATCAGGATTTTGGA
The DNA here is from genome assembly GCF_000442705.2 of Elaeis guineensis. Classification (NCBI taxonomy): domain Eukaryota; kingdom Viridiplantae; phylum Streptophyta; class Magnoliopsida; order Arecales; family Arecaceae; genus Elaeis; species Elaeis guineensis. Next base: position 4,161,028 of record NC_025995.2, read on the forward strand.
ACTCCAGAACCTGTAGTGACGTGTTTATTTTCCTTTTTACTGTTTTTTTAATTCATATTAGTTAAATATACACTAGTCAGTTTGATGTCAATGTGATTTTCATTCTAATAAGTGATAATGAAGGAAAATTTTGGTATTGGCAACATGTCCTTATGTGAATTGCTTTCATATGTAGTTTTCAAAAATATGCCACAAACTGTAAATAATTGAAGTTTTTGGTCTTTATATGTAACTTCTAATTACTCTTATTTTCTCTTTTTTTTTTTTTTTCCTCTTCCTTACCCTTGTATTTACTAAGCAAGCTATATCTAGTTTCATGGCCTTCATATCGTAAAATTCAAAACCAAGTAATTGAGCTGTGGGTCCAATTTTAATTAACTACATACATGTACTCTACTTTTATTATTTTTTGTGCTGTCACTACACTCATGGGTACCTCTGGTGCCATTTGCAAACTGTGTTAGGAAGTGGTCTTGTTGGACGCCAAGTTTCAGTCATGTCTACATCGGCAGATACCGTTTCCTTGTGTTGTCATATTTTATTTCTATTGTCATACTTTGTTTCTATTTTTTTTTTCTGGAAAGCTGGCCATTGTTGATACTTCATTAGATTGTGCAACAACCTTTTTCTTGTGTTAAGCATGCAAAAGCGATGCATTGGTTCTGAATTTAATACCTGTTTCTTTTCCGACCAGACAGGGCCCAGAAATTCTCCATATTTGAAATTCTGCAAACATCCAACCAACGAAAAGCATGAGAACTAACTGAAATTGTTTTCAACCATGTGATGTACTTCAAACATTTTCTTGTGCATGGTCTGGACCTCACAAAGTTTAGCTCACTATAGGAATCAATTCACTTTTGCCACCCCTTTTTGCTTTCCAAGGTATTGCTTTTTTAGAATCTTCAAGCTGCAAATTATTGGCAAACAGAGATGGGAAGGAGAGATAGAAGAAGAGAGAAAGATGGAGATTTCAGTGGGAGAAGGAATGAATACACTATAAGACCTATAGGATCCTTTTATTAATCTTCAGAGCCTTAATTTAGGAATTATATAACCATATTTCCCTCTAATTACAACCATATTTCCTTCTAATTAGGAAGATTACATTCCTGATTAGAGGGTTCTATAGCTCATTTCAACACTCCCCCTCAAGATGGGTTATAGATACCATAAAGACCCATCTTGTCATGAATAAATAAAAAAAAGTGCAAATTAAGATCTTTCGTTAGAATGTCTGCCAGCTTACTAGCAGATCGCACATAAGGCATACAAATGATTCTGGCATCAAGCTTTTTCTTTGATAAAATATCGATCGATCTCGATGTATTTCGTCCGATCATGCTGAACTGGATTATTAGCAATATTGATCGCTGTCTTGTTGTCACAATACAGCATAAGTGACGTGACTGATAAAGATCTAGATCCAATAACAATATCTGCAATCATAGAATTTCACACACACCATGTGCCATAGCTCGATACTCTGTCTTTGCAGTAAATCGAGCAACCACATTCTGTTTCTTGCTACGTCAAGTAATTAGGTTATCTTCAACAAAAGTACAGTAACCTGAAGTAGAGCGACGGTCATCAAGTGACCCAGCCCAGTCAGCATCTGTATAACACTTCATCTGTAGGTTGCCATGATAAGAATAAAGCAAACCATGGCCAAGACAGCCTTTGAGGTATCAAAGTATCCATGTCACAGCATTCATATGAACTGAACATGGGTTGTGCATAAACTGACTTACCACACAAATAGCGAAAGCAATATCAGGCCGTGTATGAGACATAAATCAAACATCCTATCAATCGTTGGTAATGTTCTCGATCAACAGGAACACCGGCATCAGTTACTAGTCGATGATTTTGCTCGATAGGAGTGGTAATAGGTTGACATTCCAACATACCGGTCTCTGTAAGAAGATCTAGAATGTATTTTCTTTGAGAGAGAAAAATTCTTTTTGAAGAACGGAAAACCTCTATCTCAAAAAAATATCGAAGATGTTCAAGATCTTTCACCTCAAACACCAATGCCAGCTGAGCCTTCAAATGAGTTATCTCCTTAGAATCATCTCCTGTGACTATAATATCATCAACATAGACAATCAAAGTAGCAATCTTACCTCTGTTGTGCCGAAAGAAGAGTGCGTGATTTGCATTTCTTTGTTTATATCCCATCTGAATGATTGTCCGTCGGAAGTGATCGAACCAAGCATGAGGTGACTGCTTTAAACCATAAAGAGATCACCATAACCGACATACTTTGCCCACTGTCTGAGCAGTAGCACTATTGGAATATCTATATATACCTCCTCTGGAAGTTCTTCACGAAGAAAAGCATTCTTTACATCGAGCTGGAGCAGATACCATCCGAAGTTAGCAGCACATGATATAAGGGTTCTTACAGAGTTTATTTTTGCAACGGACGCAAAAGTTTCATCATAGTCGATGCCATAAGTCTGTATATATCTTTTTGCTACCAAATGAGCTTTGTAACCTTCAACAGTACCCTCAGGTGTCCGCTTAACTGTGAAAATCCATTTACATCCCATAATTTGTTTCCCAGCTGGCAAAGATACAAGTTTCCATGTACTATATTTTGTTAGTGCTCGCATCTCCTTAAGCATGGCGACTTTCCAGTTGAGATCTTCCTTAGCAACCTTCCAGTTCTCCGGTATGGAGACAAAGGATAGAGAAGCTATAAAACTCTGATAAGATGGGAAGAAAGACTCATAGGATATAAAGTTATTTGTACTCCACTACATCCTTAAGTCGAGAGAAAATACCAGCATGACAAGTAGGCTTACGTAAAGCAATAGGAACATTCAGATCATCATTATCTAATGTAAAATGAATGGAAGACACAAGAAAATTACCATTCATCCTAGAAGGGGACATAGAAGATGAAGTCGTTGGGTAAGGAGAAGGAGATCTGGAGATTGGAGAATGTGCAATAGGCTCTGAGAGGGGAGGTGAAATAGGTGAAATTAAAGCAACAAACTATGATAGAGACTCAGATGCTTCCCTTTGAGTGTCAGAACCACCATCTGTCGTCTCCCCCTGAGTGTCAAAACCACCATCTGTAGTCTCTCCCTGAGTGTCAAAATCACCATCTGTAATAGTAGAACTGCCAACATCCACAGCAATAGGATCCCCTCCAGTAGAGAACTCCCCCTCTCGACCAGTACCAGAGCTGACGGGAGAGAAATGGGATATAGAAAATATATAAAATGGCTCAGACTCCCAAAATGTTACATCCATGTTGATAAGAAACTTTCGCTAGTTGGACACCAACATTTGTATCTTTTAGAGTGAAAGAATAGCCTACAAAAGTGTACTTGAGGGCACGTGCGTCAAGCTTGCCAATTGAAGGTCGATGATCCCGAACAAAATAAACACAACCAAATATCTTAGGGGGACATATGAAAGAATTAGTTCCTTGCAGGCATTCAAGAGGTGTCTTATAGTCCAAAGTTCGAAGTAGTATTCGGTTAATCAGATATGCTGTAGTTAACACTGTTTTCTCCATAAAAATTTAGAAACATTCATAGAAAACATCAAACACCTTGTCACTTCAAGCAAGTGCCTATTCTTTCTTTCAGCAACTTTATTTTGAGCTGGTGTGTCAACAGAAGTCGTTTGATATATAATACCATTATTGTGTGTATACTCTTCAAATTTTTTATTAAGATACTCTCTCTCATTATTAGAGTGAAAAATCTTAAGAGTTGCTTTATATTGAGTACCAATCATTTTATAAAAATCTCTAAATTACTGAAATGCTTCATTCTTATTTTTTAATAGATAAACCCAAGTGCAATGACTAAAACAATCAATAAAAGTAATAAACCACCGATGATCAGAAATAGCGGTGGTCCCACAGGGTCCTTACACATCAGAATGAACTACTTCAAATATTATTTTACTATGCAGGCCTGAGCCTGGAAAAGTACTTCTGGTGTGTTTAGCTAGTTCACAGGCATCACAGATTAGCTTCTCTTTATTATATGATTCAAAAATAGTTAGAAATATATGAGCTAAGAGAGTAAATAGAAGATGACTAAGCCTGCAATGCTGAAGCAACAAGTCTTCCTCTCGTGAAAATGATACTGCCAAACTAGTCTCTGAGTAGCCTCCGGACACTCCTCCCTCCAAATAGTAGAGCCCATTATGCATTACACCAGTTTAAGTTTCCTCCCCATCCTTGGCTCCTAAAAGACAATGTTTTTTGAAAAAGGTTACGGCATAATCAAAATCATTCTAATAGCACTAATGGATAGGAGTTTGATAGGGAATCTAGGGATATGTAGAACAAATGATAATGGTAATTCGGAAGTGCATTTGATAGATCCTTTTCCAGAAATAGAGGCAAAGAAACTATCAGCAAGGTGAATTTTATCACGATCGAAACAAGGAATATAAGACAATCTCTAAAGGATCCAGTCCTATGATTGAATGCTCCAGAATCAACTATCCATGGAGAAAATTACTACAGTTAAGAGCATGAACTTGCTCACCAATACCTGTTTGGGCAAAATTATTCGAATAGAGAGAATTGGTTGGTTGTTTCAGAGAATTTTTTATGGAAGTATTGCTTTCAAAAATATTTACACCAGATCTGAACTTTTTCAAAAGTTATATTTCTTTGACTGATAATTCTCCTACAGAAGAAAAATGGACATGATTATACTAACCTCGGTCTTTACTAGAACGATCACCTCCACAACCATGGCCTCTAGTCAGACGACCATGCAGGTCATAGCAGTAAGCTTTGATGTGATCCGACTTATAATAGTGGTCATAAACCTTGACCCTACGAGGTCGAGATTGAGTCTCTTGAGCAGAATTGATAAGAGAAGAGCTTCCGAAAGTAGTTGGCTGTACCACAAGTACAGAATGTATAGCTGTGTTCGTAGAAGAAGATATAGTGGCTAATCGAGTTTCTTCACTAAGAACCAAAGAAATAGCTTCATCTAGAGTTGGCCACTCCTGTGTACTAAGAATAGAAGAGCATCGATACTCAAACTCCGAGTTTAGCCTATCCAAAAAATTCACAAGGCATTGATGCTCTATCCATTTGCGGAACACATCAACATCATCAAGATGAGTAGGGTTAAAGGGACTATAAAAATCAAAATCATTCCACTACTTCTTTAACTCTCCAACATACTCTGTTATAGATCGGGCACCCTGAGTGAGTCTCTGAAACTCTCCTTGGGTCTTATGGGCATGCATATTATTGCCTTTATAGGAATAAGTTGTGGCTACAGCCGGCCACAACTCATAAGCATTCGTTAGTGCCTCTACTGTGTGAGCAATACTTGGTACCATAGAGGCAAGGAGCCATGCTACCATTTTGAAGTTATTAGAATTCCACTGTCTTACAGTTATCCCATCTCCTTCTGGTCTTTTTGCAGTCCCACTTATGAACCCCTCAAGATTGTAAGAATCTAATTAAATGAACATATCGCATCCAACTCAAGTAGGTACCCAGTTGATCGAGTTAGCTTCTAAGGTGATCTTTGAAAACTCACCATCGGAGATACGAGACTCCATCATCCTAACCATCAACTTTTCTAAATCCTCCATGGTTAAAGGAGTTTTCTCACCGATTGCCAAAGAATACTCAAATGGTCAAGTAAACAAGTGCAATCTTGAGGGAAGAAAAGGTATTTGAAATTTTCTCACCAGATCTGAGATAAACTCAGATGACGAATAAAAACTATCAAATGCCTACTCGCACAAAGGGCACCTCAACAATATTCAGAAACCCCCAAAGAAGACACTCCATCGTTGCTCCAGAACAAGACTAAGCACCTTGGGATTGGAGGCACATGTGGTAGTAGAATAGACTGTAATGTAGATGCTCCAGCCTCTTGCTGCCTTTTTTTTTTTTGGAGAAAAAAGGAAATCAACTAAATATTAGTAAAGAAGGAAGGGGCTGACCTCTTCCATTCTTGATCCCATGGTTCACGGGTGAGGTCCATCAGCAAGGGCAGCGGCGGCGATAGATTGCTATGGCTTCCGTGCTTAACATTTGAATGTTTTGATATTTGAAAATCCATCACCCACTAAGAAAATATGTTCCATGTTGGGTTTGTCCACTTTGCCACACCATATACAAGGCTTATTATATCCAGAGGTGTCACAACAACTCACTTTATGAAACCTTGTAGTCTTACTTTCTCATCAATATCTATCCTAGTCCATGAATAATCATATAGAGTTGCTCCCTGATTTTGTCGATTTACATCTTGTAACTAATTTGATAGTCATAACTAGTTTGGTAGTTTTCCTACTTGCCAACACATGTTATAAGGCTTATGATATCCTTAATAAATAGAGTTACCCTCATAACTCGAGCAGGTTACCCTCCTGTTCTAGAAAAAATATATATTTTTCATGATAGGACCATCTACGTCCCAAAGTTGTTTTTGCTAGATTTTGGCACCAATTTATAGAAAATTGAAAACCAATTGAACGTGAGTCTTGACATACCTAAGGTCCTCCAAGGGAACGATAGTATTCAATTTAGCAAAAGCTGTTTGGACTAAGGTTTGCCTTACCGGTGCATACCTACGCATACCGAGCAATGCATGCTTTACCCATATCGAGTTGTCAGCTTGTGTCAGGTTGTGCTCTTTGCTGTCTCGAGCCTAGCTCCAACATTTTCTCCAAGACTCCCACCCTTGATGTTGACATTGTCGGCCATCAACAACATTCATATGCTTATCCTCCCTCCCTCCCTCTCTCTCTCTCATTCGCCACTCACCTTCCCTCGTCTTCCTACTGACCACCACATCCCACCACTTCACCTTCACCTTCTACCCGTCCTCACATCACCTTGCCCCACTGGTTGGTTGAAAGGCAAGGAAAAAAATTAATCCAAACGAGGACTACAGAGTGAGGTTTGCCCTGCTTATGGCATTTATGTTGGTATCTTGTAGGATGAAATCTGGCTTCCTTTTGAGCCACAAACCGTGGCTTCCTGATTGGTTGATTCATTTGGTGATCACTGTCATAGAATTTATTGACCTGGTATCCAAGCTTCCCAAAGACCTTATGGACAGATATATAGTTCTTCTAGTTCTCCTCTAGTTTTTCTTCAGCATAACTGTAACAGAAAATGACACTCAAATACGCTCCAAATGACTGCCGTTATTCATCTGGTATAATATTACAGGATGTGGCCTTGTGATCCCAAGCTGCATGCATTTGCACCATCTAATTTTGTTGTCCTTGAGGTTTAATTGGTCCCCATTGATTTGTGCTCTCAGCCATTTTATTGTACCATGGATATGTTGATGTGTAACCTATTCATTTTTTATATCCAAATCTTTGTTATTCTTTAAAGAATGTGTTTGGTATCTTGCAGTAGTTGAGGACTGTTGGTATTTTTGCCAGTTGTCTGGATGTCTCAACTCTCAACTTCTAATAAGATCAGGATTTGGAACGTTTTCCTACTTTTGCTTACAAAAGCAGGACATGATTTTTGCTTTATGCTCATATTCATGGAATGTTGTTGAAAAAAAAATGTGTTTCTTAAAATAGAGGGCTGATTTAGAAGTTGCATGTTACAGATGACTCAGGTGAAGTACATTGGGCCTTTCAAAGTTTCTCACCTGCTTGAGTGGAAAAGAGGTGGTCTGCAGGTGTTCATCAAAGCTTATGCTTGAAATTATTTTGTTAATAAAATCAGGGTGGGTTAGAAACGGTGTATCAGAAGCTGTTAAGATTGTTCTTATGTCTTTTCTTTTTGATGTAAAAAGATTATTCTTACATGTCTTATGACTATTGGCAGATATTGGATTGCAGTTTGGAGATATATTTGCAAGAGAATCATTTAAGATTGTTTGGATTGTGCAACAGATGAAGATAAAAACTGAAGGTCTGTGCTTCATCAAATGGAACGGGCTTGAGTAATGATCTTTTTCAGCCTAGGACCTGGTAGTGCACTGATACCATGAAGCCTAGCTGCTGAGTAGCAGCTGCTACTTCATGGATTTTCCTCTTAAATTTATCTGTAACCAATTTTTATGCCTAAAATGGTTTTGCTAAAAGACTTAATGCATATGAATGAGGTTTTCAATTAACAAGTTTCAGTGAGAAATTAAATGTCATACCTTGTGTTCTATAACCTAACATGGAGTTTTGAATTTTTCTTCTTTCATCCCTCCTGTTTCAGGGCCATCCCATCTCTATTTTTGTTTTTGAAGATTATGAGAATCATAATCTATTTAATAATATTAACCTTACATTTGGTATGGAGAATCAATTGGAAGAAGGATTGACGATAGAGAGGATGGATGGAAGATTTCTCTCTTCATTTGGTATGGAAGGAACGAAAGAAAGAAGGATAATATTTATATGATATTTTAAATAAATTATTCTTTGATTAAAAAGATATTATCATGAATTTAGTATATTTATTTATTATATAAATTTATAATTTTTATAAAATATAATTATATTAAAAATTAATAAATATTTAATTTTAATTTAATTTAATAAATAATTTTAATTTAATCTAATTTAATAATAATTTAATTTTAATTTTATTTACATATATTGGTTATATAAGTAACTAATTAATATATAATTTAATTTAAATAGTTATCTAATTCTATACAAATAGCTAATTAAAAATAGCAAATATAATTAGAAAATCGAGTATGATTTTAATTATTTACTTATAGTTATATAATTATATACTGAAATTAAAATTAATAGTAATGAAATTTAATTCTATAGGATTAATATTATAGATAAAATAAAAAAATATATAAAATGAATGAAAATGTAAAAAAGTGTTCAGTCTTATCAAAAAATTAATAAGGAATAATTTTATTAATGTAGATTTCTACTTCTTATATATTCCAACCATTTTTCTTTACATCTTTGTAAATTAGATGATGCAAATTAGTGGACTAGGATAGATGGACAATCTCTTTTTTGTCATTCATTCGTTTTAAAATTTTTTAAACCAAATGATGGATAGAGGATATCTATCCTTCGAATCCCATCCATCATCTCCCATAACCTAAATACAAGAAGGACAGTGTAGCTCAACACATGCCATGCCTTCCCATATCTTTGTTAGCAACATGAAAGATGTATGCTCTCTCTTGATCCCTTGTCACCACTTCATCAGCGTTGCACATCTTAGGAAATTATTAGGTGGACTAGATGGATTTAGAGTGAAATCACTCAGGTGGATTCATTTTTCTTAGGATGAAATTATTATGTATTTTATTTTATCTTGAATGCATGATAGGTTTTGTCCATCTTACTACTTTTCGTTTTACTCTTGCTCTCCATTCCTCCGTATGTAGACATCATTCGGTATGGTTGCTTGTTTGACGAGTGTGGCTTGGAGAAAGGAGGGATGCTATTGCCTTCTATTTCTTCAAGTCTATGTCCAGCACCATCTCCTCCCTCTCTCATTTTGTGTTTCCTCCCTAACCTCTAGGATTTTGTGTCCTCTCTGCAATCTCCACCTCAAAGTGGTGGTCAATTGCTGATAGTTGTTAGATCTAGCCGCCAAAAGGGTTTCTTTTTTTCCTTGTTTTGTGGTTGAGTCTCACCTCTACGTTGCCTCTAGTAAGCGGGCTCTAAGATTGGCAAAGATGCTATGTATCCCATGATGGCACCTTGGTATCCTCCACTTCCTTGTCTATGTTGGAAAAATATGCTGCAGCAGGGCCACGACCGCTTCTCCTTGTCTCTCTCTCTCTCCCTCTTTTATCCTCCTTCTCTCTTTATCTCTCTATCTCACTCTCTAACCTTCTCTCCCTCCCCCTTTCTCCACTGTTTTGGGGATGGGATGGGTTTTGGCTAAAGAAAGTAGGGACTCAAGGTAGTTTGTTTTCTATTCTGTTACCGGCTGCGAAACTTACTGTCGTAAATAATAAATCATATTTGTCCACATAACATATACCATTCTTTGTTCCGCATGCTATTACACAATTTTTTTTAACTAATATGTATAGCAGATTCTAGCATTTATGGATATAATATAAAAAGGCATTATGAGAGGCAGGCATTGTGATAAAAGATTATCACCTCAAGCCTGATTGCTTATCTTATCCTAGAAGTATTGCTTACCTTATCCTAAGGAATTTTTCTTTGATGGGCATTCTTTATGATGCCATATGTAATCATGGTGTAAGACATTATTTGGATCAGAAGGTTTTGTAAGAGTTCCGAGGTATGGAAAGCGAAGGCATCATCACTTATTGGTAGTATTTACTAACACATGACATTTTTATAAAAATAAAGAAATTTTAAATATTCATTTTTGAAAAATGAAAACAACTAATAATGCAACATGGTTTGAAGGTGATACAATATAATCCGGATGTTATATAATAAATAAATATGAAAGAAAATTGAGTGTTACGTTGTTCATGAAACAATACACCAATAACAGCAAAAGATCAAATAATCTATGGAATCCATTCATTCTCAGAACACAATTGAAGGGAATAATTAGAATTCTTGTTTGAGAAAATGATAAATGATAAAGCAAAAGACAAGAGACATCAAAAATCTTAGATGACATTCTAACAATATAATTCTAGTGAAACCGTACATGAGTGTACTATAAAAGAAAAGGTAGAAATAAAAAAGAAACTGTGACATTGTTATAATAACGATAATAGACAGCACATGACGGAAGACCAAATAAACAGAAATAGAAGCAAATATGGGTATCTTTGTTTATGAATTGAAAGCAAGCACTCAGATGCTTTTTGACTCCTTCCTTTTAGCATCATCTCTCTGGAGGCTATAAAAGATTTGCAAGCGCTAAATTAAGCTCCGCAAGGCTTTAATGGTGGATCGGCATGATCATCAAGCTCCTTAAAGATAACAATGATGGAGCTCCTTGAACCAGAGTACAATCTAGGAAGATCTGTCCATGGGCAAATAAAGGAGAACTAAATTAGAGATTCCATAACGTAGTAAAATTGTATGAACCTTCTAATCACTCTCACAGATTTTGTATAAAATGGTAAAATATATGAGAACAAGGAAGCGATCCAGTTGGTATATATTTGGATGAATCTAACAATTTTCAAGCAAAATGGCAACAGTCATATTGGATCTTAAAATGTGCATTTTAAGTTAAATTTGCATATAAAAAAATGGGGGAAAAAAAAAAAAGAATGAAGCAACAAATAGGATCCAACTTAATTTAATCAATTCTGACTATGACTCAGAGTAGATTATGAGAATCTAAAACGATAGAAAGAGAAATTTAATAAATTACCAAGTCATATGCAAGAGAAAAGCCGGTGGACAAATGGTGACGTTTTTTTTAGGAAGAGAGAAAACTAATATAATTCAAAAGTAGAATACCTTCCACTTCTCTCCTCTGTACCAGATACCACCGATTTCTGATAACAAACAATAAGTGCAAAAATGGAGAACAATTTTCTAGAAAAAAGATTAAAAAATAAAGAAAGGAGAGCAAAAAGAAAAGTGACACACCAGAAAAGGCAGTTTGCCTGTGAATGGGATTGTTAGCACCTCAGCTATGACCCGTGCAGCGTGCAAACCCAAATCGATCAAGAAATTTTGCAGCGAAGGTGCGTCTTTCATTCATTTCTTCTCTATTTTCTTCCTCTTGGCGAATGATGATTTTTTGGATGTGAGCAATCTTGTGCCAGTCCTCGCCTGTCTCCCTCTTGCATCGCCTCACTAGCTGGGGACAATCTTCAATGATCAAGAGTTGGAGTGCGGTGAGGTGTTGTAGGCCATCTGGGAGCATTTTCAGCTGGGGCAGGTTGGAGAGATTCAGCTGTCGGAGTGCGGTGAGGTGTCGTAGGCCTTCTGGCAGCATTGCTAGCTGGGGCAAGTCGGAGATATTCAGCTCTTGGAGTGAGGTGGGCTGCTGTTGCTTCCTTCCTCCTCCCTCCAGACTTCTTAGATTTCTGTTTCCCCATAAATAAAGGGTATGGAGTGAGGGCAGGTACATAATATCCTCGGGCAAACAAGTCAGCTCATCACATTCTCTAATTTGTAGAGAATCAAGGGCGGTGAGGCATTGCAGCCCATTCCACCACCCAGATGATGATGATGATATTCCGCAGCGAAAAATTTGTAGAGATCTGAGTTTGGACAGCTTTGCAAGGCTCCCTGCTGATAACAGCATCTCATTGCTGCTTCTTATTGTAAGAGTCTCCATGGAGCATGGGATACATGGCTGTACGACTAATTTGGGGCACGAACTTATCTCCAACTTGGTGAGGCGAGGGCATGATTCTGCATGCCATTTTTCCAAATCGGGCATGTCTACTAAAGTCAATTCCTCTAGTGACGGGAATGTGATGCCGCCACCATCCCCATAAAACTCTTCTCCGATTCTCCTCACGGCATGCATTTTATGCAATTTCAAATTCTTTAATGAGGGCCATGGACCAAGTGGAAGATGTTCACACCTCTTGAGGTTCCCCATTGTAAGCTCAACTAGATTCGGGAAAGAAGGTGACATCCAATTGGGTAATCTGGTGCCTATATAAGAATAGATTCCCAACTCCTTCAGATTATGGTGAGGTTGGAGCCTTTCAAATACATCCTCTGCCACTTCCACTTCAGTAGATGATGGTTCATGTATCCCGTTCCATTGAAGACTCAGGCGATTCAATCTCGTCTTTGCCCTCAGGTTTGCTTGCATGGCTTCATCTGGATCTTTCACATGATGCAGATTTTTAATTTCCAAGCTACCACGAATAGAGTTCAGATGTTGCAGCTCCGCGATGGTGCGCCCATTCTCCTTAGCAACAATGAACATCGCCAATGTCTCAAGGTTACTCAACCAGCCCAGGCCACGAGGTATGCAAGCCAACCTGTAACATGCTGTTATATCTAGGTGTCTGAGGTTGCCTAGATTATTTATACCTTCAGGCAATTCTTTTAGCATCCAGCAATGGGAAAGATTCAATGTCTGCAAACTGGAAAGTCTGGTGATCGAGGTAGGTAATGTTGTAATATCTATACACCATGATATATCCATATATCTAAGGTTGCATAGGTTACCTATACCTTCAGGCAATTCTTCTAGCATTCTGCAATCTTTAAGATTCAATGTCTGCAAACTAGAAAGTCTGGTGATAGAGGTAGGTAACATCGTAATCTTAGTACACCATGTTATATCCATATATCTAAGGTTGCATAGGTTACCTATACCTTCAGGCAATTCTTCTAGCTTGCGGCATTCTTCAAGATTCAATGTCTGCAAACTGGAAAGTCTGGTGATCGAGGTAGGCAACGTTGTAATCTTAGGACACCGTGATATATCCATATATCTAAGATTGCATAGGTTACCTATACCTTCAGGCAATTCTATTAGCATCCTGCAATAGGAAAGATTCAATGTCTGCAAACTGGAAAGTCTGGTGATCGAGGTAGGCAACGTTGTAATATTAATACACGATGACATATCCATATATCTAAGATTGCATAGGTTACCTATACCATCAGGCAATTCTTCTAGCATGTGGCAAGCTCGAAGATTCAATGTCTGCAAATTGTAAAGTCTGGTGATCGAGGCAGGCAACGTTGTAATCTCAGGACACCATGATATATCCATATATCTAAGATTGCATAAGTTACCTATACCTTCAGGCAATTCTTTTAGCATCCAGCATAGGTAAAGATTCAATGTCTGCAAATTGTAAAGTCTGGTGATCGAAGCAGGTAATGTTGTGATCTTAGTATGTGATAGGGCAAGGAACCGTAGATGCTTTAATCTGTTTATTCTATTAGACAACTTCGCAAATCCACCAGAATTTAAACCCAATGCACGTAACTGGGTGAAAGTTTTTGTTGCATTGAAGATAAATTCATCCACATCAACGTTACTACGATATCCTGCCTCTAACAAAACAAGCGATCTCAATTTTTTGGCTTCATAAGTTGTCTTGAAATCAATTGATGACCCAGAAGAATATGGTACCGATAGATAACGGCATCCATGTGAAATGCCCTTCGTATCCCCCTCCATGACTAAAGCTTCATCCTCTGTGATGGAACATGCAAGATCATGGACTAAATCATGCATCTTACAAGTCACTTGATTAATTTTCTCATACAATTGGACATCTTGAAAGAATGATCTCGACAACAAATTATCAAAGTATTGCTTGCCAATGTCCTCTGCATTTTGGGAAGTACGTGATGTATCAATGAGTCCTTCAGCCATCCACAACTGAATCAATCTCGTCATTTCAAATATATGATCTTTCGGGAACACAGAACAGTACGTGAAACACCGCTTCAAGTGAGAAGGTAAATGATTATAACTCAACTTTAGTACATGGAGAATTCCAATCTCATCTTCAGATAACTGCCAAATCTCATTGTTTTTGATAGCTAGCCACTCGTCTTTCCCTCTTTTAGAGCTCATCAGACTCCCGAGAGCTTTTGCTGCTAAAGGCAAACCTCCACACTTTTTAACCATCTCCCATCCAATTTCCACCAATTCGGGGTTATCTTCTTCCGTCTCAGACCTAAATGCCCTTTGCTTGAACAGAATCCAACAGCAATCAATTCCTAACCCTTGAAGTCTGCATGGTGGGACGATGGTTCCAGCTATAGAAGCAACACGTTCGCTGCGTGTCGTTACAATGATCTTGCTACCTAATTTGGCATGCTCGAACAAGGGTTTTAGTTTTTCCCATTCCAATTCATCTTCATTCCACAGATCATCAAGAACCAAAAGAAATCTTTTTGTTCTCAATTCTTTTTCCAAGAAAGATGACTTGGTCTCCAGGGTGGACGAATTTTTTGGTTCCCCTGGAACCTGTACAATCATTTTCTGCAAGACCACTTCTTCATCAAAATTTTCACCCACGCACACCCACATTCGAAGCTCGAAGTGCTCCTCAATCCTTTCATTATGATAGACTGTTTGAGCAAGGGTAGTCTTTCCAATACCACCGAGGCCAACTATTGGGAGGATTGAGATATTTTTGTCATTGTCTTTGTCGACTAAGATTTGGATGACCTCATTTTTTTCATTATCTCTTCCATAAATTTCAGATTCAACAGTTAATGACTTGGTCTCACGGCTCACAGTCCTATCTGAGTCAGATTTGATCACCATCAAATTAAAATCATTGTTCTCCTTTGTAATTTCATCAAATCTCTCCCTAATCTCTCTTATCTTGCCACCAATTTTATATCGAAATGCGATTGGATTGTTTGAGGAAAAGAAGTCACGCACCTTTCCAGTCATGCGGTCATATCTCTCCATTCTTCGCCGCAGTGCTTCAGTTTGGAACTCATCCACCACATCGTCAGCATCTAAAGCTGCGTCTTTGAGTTTCTTCAACCAACCTTGCAGAGCTTTGTTGGTGATAGATTTCTTCTCTGCATCATCAAGCACGTTCTGGATCGTTGATAACTTGCTGTGCAACTTCTCCATGTCGGTGTAGACGCTCCTCTCCAGTCCCAGCTCCTTCCATAGCCCAGAGGCCAACTTCTCCACCACCATTTTGACAACAGGACTGGCAGCTGTTACTGCAAATTCAGCCATGATTTTGGAGGATGATTGGAGAACCAGATCGGAGAACTAGCAAAAGCTTTGATCTTCTCCACTGAGGTCTTGATTCAAATAAATGGAGACTTGTATATGGTGGCTTGATCGTAATTGAGAAGTGGCGAGGACTTCTCGAAAAAGATGTGACAGGAGGGAGCCAAGAGAAGAATTATCGGAGAAAAGTAGTCGGGGACATGCTATTGGTGGAGGGCTGGTGCAACATTGAGGAGCCAGCTGGTTTGATGGTGATGGAGTAGACTAGGTCTTGGAGCCGGACAACCATGCGCTCAATGGAATCGATAAAGATCGGCCAGAAACATTGCAAGTAGAACAATGTGTGGGCCATGGAGTATTCTTGCTACTTTTCAAGTTACACTTTAAACACCACTA
This sequence comes from Elaeis guineensis, assembly GCF_000442705.2. NCBI lineage: Eukaryota > Viridiplantae > Streptophyta > Magnoliopsida > Arecales > Arecaceae > Elaeis > Elaeis guineensis. Next base: position 4,176,962 of record NC_025995.2, read on the forward strand.
AGGTATTTTTTATCGGAAAACATCGAAGATATTCCAACTACAACTTAGGTTGTGTTTGGTAGCTGGCAGTCTATTCAGATTACTGATAATTTAATATGATAATTTGGATTATTGCGTTTGATATGTTGTTTAAGTGGCGATCCAGATTACTTCATGAAAGGTAATTTGGATTATCTTGAGAAGGGATGGCTATCCAGATTACCACTTCTTTGACAATATTTAGGAGCCAGCTGGTTTGATGGTGATGGAGTAGACTAGGTCTTGGAGCCGGACAACCATGCGCTCAATGGAATCAATGAAGTTCGGCCAGAAACAATGCAAATAGAACAATGTGTGGGCCATGGGGCATTTTTGCTACTTTTCAAGTTACACTTTAAACATCCCTACTTTTCAACCTACTTTATGTGAGAATTATTGGAAGTAGCTGTTCTGATGCCCAAAACTCATCATTCTTTGAAATCCCACAGCCAAAGCATTGCACCAAAAAAAGCATTTCACAATGGAGACCCATGCGACAAAAGAGGATTGGGGCAATTTGGAATGTTAATGCCGCATCTCTATTGTAAGGAACCAATTCTAAGATTTTTTTGGCACCGACTTTAAGCCCTATAACATTTTTTGCCTTAGTCTCACCATTTTACGAGATAGACCTCTAATTTCAATATTACGTAGAAGGATTTCATTGCAGGAGCAACCGTAGACGGAAAAAAAAGCTAATATGAGGATTTATATATATGCAAAGGATATTTTCAAGAGACATATATGAGGAAAAAATTAGCTATATATTACAAAATTTGCAATATGTATGTAAAATTTATTAGTAAAATATATTTAATACAAATAGAAATAGATCCCATCTAAATTAGTCCATTCTAAATAAAATTTCATAGAACTTAATTTTAAACATTTACTCTTACATGGGGTAGAATTTCTACTACTTTCTTTCACAATGATAAATATGCAATTAATGTTCAATTGGCATACCGCCTATTTGACAACATCAAAAAGCAGCCTAAAGTCTATTTGGTTGCCTATCTCAGGCTCAAGAAAAAATTTTTAGACCTCCAAGGATAATGGCAAACTAGAAAAATTGAGAAAATGGGTTTTCTCAAATTTAACTAAAAAGAAATCTAGAAATTAGATTCTTTTCTCTGTTCCTTTTATATTAATTTAGGTAGTTCCTTTTATATTAATTTAGGTAGAACCAAGCTAATGTAATTAAATTGTTGGGTGAATGAAGAACTATGGACTGGTTTGATTTGCAGAAAAAAGGGGAGAAGTGTGGTCAATAGAAACATAGAAAAAGACTGCATGTTTGGTTGATATTTTCAAATAAGAGAGTGAAAAAGTAGCATATTTTGAATTTTTTTTTTCAAATATAGCTCTATTTCAAAGGAGAAAAATGGGCAAAAATGATTGATCTTCTTTTGCGAGTCTAACTGTTCGATGGGTCTTGATGCTTTCAGATCAGTATAAGAAGTTTAACATTGCACAAGCAAACGGAGCAAATCTGACTCTAGGCGCTCATCCATATTTAGATTTTTTTTTGACTTTTGATCTTATCTTGATTTGTTGAAAGAGAGGAGGAGAAATCAGACCTTCCTCTATCCTCATGCGAGTCCTTGAAGCCCTCCTCCATTCAGGTAAACTTGTATTTCAGTATTTGTTTTAATTCTATGTACGTTGGATAATGCTAAATGTAGAACATCAGTTATTTGGTGTTTTAACTAAATTGTTTGTTCAGAATTATGACTCTTATGTTCAAACAATAATCTGTGCAAGTAAAGACATGGATGCACATGACTTTTTTTAGAAATAAAATATTCTTGTGCTGATGATGCTATATATATGAACCCTTCTTCTTCAACTTTTTGTGTGTGTGTGTGTCATTGCTAAGAACAACTGCAAAGATGCTTATATCTAGCAGCACTTGAAGGTTATCTCAAAATTTCCTAACAGATCGGAGAACTAACAAAAGCTTTGATCTTCTCCACTGAGGTCTTGATTCAAATAAATGGAGACTTGTATGTGGTGGTTCAATCGTAATTGAGAAGTGTCGAAGACTTCTCAAAAAAGATGTGACAGGAGGGAGCCAAGAGAAGAATTATCGGAGAAAAGTAGTCGGGGACATGCTATTGGTGGAGGTCTGGTGCAATATTGAGGAGCCAGTTGGTTTGATGGTGATGGAGTAGACTAGGTCTTGGAGTCGGACAATCATGCGCCCAATGGAATCGATAAAGATCGGCCAAAAACATTGCAAGTAGAACAATGTGTGGGTCATGGAGCATTCTTGCTACTTTTCAAGTTACACTTTAAACACCACTAAGGTATTTTTTATCGGGAAACACTGAAGATATTCCAACTAGAACTTAGATTGTGTTTGGTAGCTGGCAATCTATTCAGATTACCGACAATTTAATATGATAATTCGGATTATTGCGTTTGATATGTTTTTTAAGTGGCGATCCAGATTACTTCATGGAAGGTAATTTGGATTATCTTGAGAAGGGATGGCTATCCAGATTACCACTTCTTTGACAATATTTAGGAGCCAGCTGGTTTGATGGTGATGGAGTAGACTAGGTCTTGGAGTCGGACAATCATGCGCTCAATAGAATCGATGAAGTTCGACCAGAAACAATGCATGTAGAACAATGTGTGGGCCATGGGGCATTTTTGCTACTTGTCAAGTTACACTTTAAACATCCCTACTTTTCAACCTACTTTATGTGAGAATTATTGGAAGTAGCTGTTCTGATGCCCAGAACTCATCATTCTTTGAAATCCCACAGCCAAAGCATTGCACCAAAAAAAGCATTTCACAATGGAGACCCATGCGACAAAAGAGGATTGGGGCAATTTGGAATGTTAATGCCGCATCCCTATTGTAAGGAACCAATTCTAAGATTTTTTTGGCACCGACTTTAAGCCCTATAACATTTTTTGCCTTAGTCTCATCATTTTACGAGATAGATCTCTAATTTCAATATTGCGTAGAAGGATTTCATTGCAGGAGCAACCGTAGACGAAAAAAAAAGCTAATAGGAGGATTTATATATATGCAAAGGATATTTTCAAGAGACATATATGAGGAAAAAATTAGCTATATATTACAAAATTTGCAATATGTATGTAAAATTTATTAGTAAAATATATTTAATACAAATAGAAATAGATCCCATCTAAATTAGTCCATTCTAAATAAAATTTCATGGAACTTAATTTTAAACATTTACTCTTACATGGGGTAGAATTTCTACTACTTTCTTTCACAATGATAAATATGCAATTAATGTTCAATTGGCATACCGCCTATTTGACAACATCAAAAAGCAGCCTAAAGTCTATTTGGTTGCCTATCTCAGGCTCAAGAAAAAATTTTTAGATCTCCAAGGATAATGGCAAACTAAAAAAATTGAGAAAATGGGTTTTCTCAAATTTAACTAAAAAGAAATCTAGAAATTAGATTCTTTTCTCTGTTCCTTTTATATTAATTTAGGTAGTTCCTTTTATATTAATTTAGGTAGAACCAAGCTAATGTAATTAAATTGTTGGGTGAATGAAGAACTATGGACTGGTTTGATTTGCACAAAAAGAGGGAGAAGTGTGGTCAATAGAAACATAGAAAAAGACTGCATGTTTGGTTGATATTTTCAAATAAGAGAGAGGAAAAGTAGCATATCTCGATTTTTTTTCCAAATATAGCTCTATTTCAAAGGAGAGAGATGGGCAAAAATGATTGATTTTCTTTTGCAAGCCTGACTGTTCGACGGATCTTGATGCTTTGAGATCAGTACAAGAAATTTAACATTGCACAAGTGAATGAAGCAAATCTGACTCTAGGCGCTCATCCATATTTAGATTTTTTTTTTGACTTTTGATCTTATCTTGATTTGTTGAAAGGGAGGAGGATAAATCAGACCTTCCTCTATCCTCATGCGAGTCCTAGAAGCCCTCCTCTATTCAGGTAAACTTGTATTTCGGTATTTGTTTTAATTCTATATATGTTGGATAATGCTAAATGTAGAACATCAGTTATTTAGTGTTTTAACCAAATTGTTTGTTCAGAATTATGACTCTTATATTCAAACAATAATCTGTGTAAGTAATGACATGGATGCACATGACTTTTTTTAGAAATAAAATATTCTTGTGCTGATGATGCTATATATATGAACCCTTCTTCTTCAACTTTTGTGTGTGTGTGTGTGTTGTCATTGCTAAGAACAACTGCAAAGATGCTTATATCTAGCAGCACTTGAAGGTTATCTCAAAATTTCCTATCTTACCTCTTTTTTTTTTTTTTCCCTTTCATTGCATGTATGTGAGGCTGTTTCAAAATATGTTATTATTGTTGCAATTATTCTACAAACTAAACTAGAAAGTGTGCCAGACCTTAACATATACAGCGCAGAGTCTCTTAGAGCTGGATAAACAATCTTTGCTTTGCAAATCATAGTTTGCGGGTATGTTGATTGTTCTAGATTTTTAATCTATATCAAGTATTTTTCCTCAAGAAAGAAAAAGTTTAATTTTATTTTCAATCAAAAAATTGAGAGTGTCCTTGGCGACAGGCTTTTTGTGGGAATTATTAGAAAGTTGCAGTGCATTTCACAATGGAGACCCATGCAACAGAAGAATACTGGGACAATTTGGAAGGTTTAACGCCACACATAGCACACCCCTGGTGTAAGGAGCCAATTCTAAGATTTTTTTTAGTACCAAGTTTAGGCTCCAGAGCATTTTCTGTCTCCTGCTCACCGTTTTACAAGATAGACCTCTAATTTCAAAATTGCGCAGCTGGATTTAATTGCAAGAACATCTATAAGAAGAAACATGATCTAAAATGAGGATTTATATATGCAAATAATATTTAGAGGGGGCATGTATGAGAAAAAATTTGGCAATATATAACAAATTTGCTCCAATTAAGTCCCATGGTATCAAAGCAGTATTGGGTTAGGAGCTTAGTAAAGCTCGACTGTTGCTCAATAACTGCAAGCATGAAACAAAGAGCAGCATCCAGACTTCTACACATTTATTCCGTTCTTGGTCATTGCAAGTTAGACAAACTTGCAGTGGAACATCGTTAACCAAACTCATACATTGGATTAACATAGAAATATACAATGTACCTTGGAATGTAATTAAAAAAAAAAAATCACAATCTGTTTTATTCTAGTGATATGATACCATTGTTGTGAACCATGTACACTGTTTTGCAGTACTTCAGCAAATAATAAACACAAAAATAAGACAGTGAAGGTGCAAAGCTTAGGACATGTGCCAAATCAAAGTGAAGAATGGAAGAAGAATCGCAAAGCAATATTTTCAAATCAAGAGGGGCATAATAGAGTAATCGTGAAGATTTAAATTATGAAGGACATTATGGTTGACTGGATAACTTAAGGATGCACAAGACTCTTGATTATCGAAGCCATATACTTTCCCTGATGTTCAGCAAAAGCCAGCTCCATTTCGCAAGGTTCCCTCGTGCCATCACTAGTGAAAACAACAGCACCATACGGAGAACCCCCTCCGATGTCATCCATCTTGAACAGACCTACTCCGAAAGTGTAACTGATGGGAACATATAACATCCCATGGTGGGCTTACTGGGTGATTGCAGTCCATCTGTAAAAATAAAAACAGAGGTATAATTTAGCTGCTGACAACATCAATTTCCTGAAATTTTCAGTAAAAAAAAAAGAGAAGAAAAAGAAGCTATAGCTCATAGAGCAAGTAATGGATATCCTTCAGATGTTGGAGTTACCATAGTTTAACCCAATTTTGAGAAAGGTTCTAAGTTTTTCTCAAGCACCAACAACAGTTGATGGAATCAAACCACAATTAAAAATGTTGCCTCAAGGATAAGAACATGCAATATGTGCCCTACTAAAATGTCAGAAATTTGTTAAGCCCTTTCACCATTAAGCAATTTAGCATTAATAATTAGCAAATAGCTCATCCACTTGATCTTGGAGGCTCGCAATTAACTCATCTGTTTTAAATAACCTAGCAACATTCACAAGAGCCATGATACAGCAGTCTTGGAAAGCCAGAAGACAGATAATTTTATGTTTGACATTCCAAAGTATCTCTTTTTTTTTGTGCGATTTTCAGAAAACCAACGAGCAGCTCAAAATCAAGGTTTTCAATGGACAGATCCTCATTTTTATTAGGAAAAAAAAAAAAAAAAAAACAATAGATATGCAGAGAAAAAGAACCTTGCCGAGACCACTGAGTTTCTCAGCATAAATGCATCAAATCTCAATGGACTTGGAGTTTCTCTTAAAAAGGTGAAAACAGAAAATCCCAATATATTCTTATAGTGAAATGGATTTTCTTTTTATAGACACATGCATATTATTTCCATCATATAGCAATTTTTTTGACTAATTCTTCCAACAATATGCAATAATCATATGATTCTACTAAACAAATCATCATTTTTTAAAAAATAATGGATAGACAGAGAAGAAAAATCTTTAGTAGACTACTCACCAGATGTTTCATCAGAGATGTGTGAAAATCAATAGACCCATACCTCCTAGAAAAGTAAGAACACCAAATTCAAAAATATTGTTATGGGTGATCATTATAAACAAATAATAAATTATTGCCATCCATAATTCTTTGCCCGGTGTCTTCAAACGAATGTAAAAATGACCATGTGATTTCAAAATTAATCCAGCCAATTCAACCACAACTACATAAGAACTAATTTAACAAAAATCTTTATGCCAAGAGCAGAGCGATCCTACACAAAATATAAGCAATGGAAGTACCGTATGCTCTTTCTAAGAAATAAGCCAAGATCTGTTTTTGCCTCTCAAACATTCATTTAGTGAGCCAAAATATTGTTCCCTGACCTTTGATCATCCCCACTTGCATCAATTTACCAAAGCTAGGCACCTAAGAGACATTGCACAGTAGAGGCCATCAGGACCAAATATGATCCTACATGCTAGGCTTTAAGGTGGGTACTATTTATGCATTGGGAACCTCAAGCCAGCATCAAGCTCAGGTAGCCACCAGCCACATGCCAAGAACAATCCTTGTCTGTACCAAAATCCAAAATCTAAAGGCTTTCAAAAAAAATTGTCCAGTATCAAAGTCGTCATTAAGCTCAACAGTTTAAATAATTATATTATAGATAAAATATAAATAATAAGTATATCACCTTTTTGAACTCTAATTAGTATATATCTATGAGTTTCATTTTCAACAACCTGGGAGGCAGTGCTATCAATCTATCCATGTCATACAACTGCGAAAGACCTTGCTAGCCTTGAACATGAAGCCTCCCCTGAAATAAGCGTAAGCATGTCTTAGAGCTAGTATTTACTCCTCCAATCTTATCTCTGTTCTGCATTTGTACATGTAGATCAAGTAATCTTGGCATCACTATTATTAGAAGAAATGTTTCAAATCCTGGACTGTTCACCAAACCAAAAAGTGCCTGTGGGTCACTGGTTCTACCATCTTGTCAATCAAAAATAAACAATGATAACAGCGTGACATAATAAATATATCAAGTTTAATTAAACATCAATATAAACAGAATAAAAATTAAAAATTAAAAATTTATAATTATATAAAAGCATAAAAATTTCTATTTGTCAAGTAAATTTCTACCAATTTCAACACATTTTATTTTAAAAAGGAATTATAATATGGAAAAATATTCCAAACTTTCTAGTTTATTTTTAGGACATACCTTACAACTTTAAACACTTTTTATGTCCACATGATATAATTATAATGCATATTGTCATGGTATCTTCTTGTACAATTCAAAATTCCTCCAATTAAGTAACATGTAAAATATCATACATGATATTCAATGAAAGCACAGTTTTTATTTGAAAGAAAAAAAACATTTATCCATCTCTTGTGTACATGAAAACTCCCATCCTTTTTTCTCCTTGAAGAAATGGAATCCCCCACCTTACATCTTTAAAAGTTCTAACCCAAATTCCTCTCTCTCTCTCTCTCTCTCTCTCTCTTCCTAAAGAAGAAGATGAACAAAAATGCTGGTTCTGTCTCTTCCTAAATGGTTTCATCTCATCTTTGTCTAATAAAACTCTATTCTCACCTCAAAGAGCCACGGTTCCCCCAATCCAGAAAACTTTTCCAAACATCCAATTTAATCACCGAAGGACCCTCATCCCTTCACTCTTCAAGCCCTATTCTCCGGTTTCCAAATTGCATTCTGCTCATTAGAAATCACAATATCATGGGACATACAAGGGGAAATGTGGAGGAATGGGAGGAGAACTCACAGCCTCTCTAATGCCTACTTGCCATTCCACCATCTCACCTGATCACCACTAGCACTTTTGGAGGGGAAGGACAGAGGCTCAGGTAGGCCTCATGCTCTGAGATTAAAGAAGAAAGACTAATCTTGAGGTCTCAAGGTTTCATGGATAAGAGGGTGGCTGATCAGGAGGAAGCATAAAGAGCCCTTACCCAATGGGAAAGTGAGGGTTTATAATAGACACATGAAAAAAATAAATAGGCAAATGGTTCACTTTGAGAACCAGAACTGTTCATTTGGGTCGTCAACTAAACCATCTGTTCAAACAATACTCACAAAATAAAACAGTTTTCCCTTTGGAACAATTTTGGGGCTAAACCAGACAAGACAGCTTGCTGGTTGATGGTTCAACCTCCAGGTCTAGTCCGGTTAGCAGTTGCAATAGCATTAAACAAAGGCAATAGTTAGTACTCATATCAGTAAAGTTCATTAGAAAAAAAATAAAATCAATAAGGACTTCAAGTAACCCAAGGTTTTCCGAATCCTCTCCCACAACACATTAGTTTAGGCCGTCCCTTCCTGACCCTTCAAGACATATTTCAATCAACTTTACAATGGCATACTTGGCTTTCCTGGACATGCCCAAAGCATCTCAACCAATATCTATTGGTTAAATGATACTAAATCCTCAACTACATTTCTAAACATTTGGGAAATATTCAAGTGGAACATCAATCTCAACTTAAATGATACTAAATCTTCAACTACATTGGTAAACATCTGGGAAATATTCAAGTGCAAGATCAAACTCAACTTGTCACACTGTTAAGTAGAAATTTCTGCAAGTGACAGAGCAAAAATATGCTTTTGTACCTTTCCTCTTGATTTCATTTCATTGTGACAAAAGATCAAATAAGTTTAGTGATTACAAAGGAGACATGTATCTAAATCATGCTGAGGCTGCCAAAATTCAGCAAAAGTAAAGACTATAAACAAAAGGGAATATTTGTCCACTATAAAGAAAGAAATGTTATGTTGCCAAATGATAAATATACTAGAAATCTGATGTTCTCAATTATGGCTAACTCACATATTTTCAAAATTACATTATAGCCTTAATAATTGATTTCATGTGTATAAGACTATCCAGTGTTGCATCAGGAGAGCTACAAGAAACTTCCAAGATGACAGTACATTGTTTAATTTTCTGAACCATCTTTAAAAAATAATATAACATTATCACATCCTTATTCATCTGTGCATCAGCCAGATCTCATGTAACAAAATGTTCTGAACTACCTGTAAATAAGAGCATGCAGTGCTATGCACATTTCTACAAACAAATACATGTGGTAATCTGTGAGACATCTGCTGTAAACACTTTGCCAGAAAACAGACACTAACCAAGAAAATACAAGCTTAAGAACCAAATCAATCAATAATCATGCTAAAAAAATGTGGGTACTTTTGAGATAGCTACATTTGAACTATCAAAAAATAAACAACTAGAGATACGTTTTGTTGCTGGAAATCCCCTAATTTGTGAGAAAATGATTTACGTTCTTGATCTTCTTTTTTCACTCCTCCTTTCTCAATAGGAACTGAAATGAAAACCTAACTTGGCTGGAATTGAGGACAGATTCATAAAATCCCATCTATTTTTTCATAGACAATAAATATAATTGATATTTGGACTAGTGGGTTTAGGAGACCCACGCAACAGAATGTGCTCTTTGTGGTGTTATCACAGAGATGGAGAAGTGAATTCTTTTAACAGTACTATATATAGAGGAGAAGAGGGGTAACCCTTTTGAGTTTAGCGCAAATGAAGGAGTAGATCCACATAACAATTGAGAGCTAATATTTCAGCAAGTCTGAGATGGGAAAAAAAAATATTAGGAAGATAGATTACTAATTGAGTTTTGTATCTATTTCTGATTCTGCATTTATGACAAGAGCTTGAGGAAGCATTAGACTCAGCTCCTAATGATAGATGTGCTGGTGGGACATAAGGTGATTCAAAGGATGGTATTTTTTGAGGGTTAGAAAGCCCAAAGTGGGGCTTCTACAGCAAAGCTGCTAAAGTGCTAATCTGTGTATTTAATCATCTTGATCATTTGGTCTCTTCCACCCATTATTTATCGACAAATGCCTGACATACAAGCAACTAGAAATACAGGCTTTTCCTCCAGAATGTTCTTGGTTGGTTTTTCCTCCCCTTATTTGGTGTTTTTTTTTTTTTTCCATGTCTTTTGTTTCTTCTCGATCATCTATTTTCTCTAGTCTTTGTATGTTATCCTGCTGAGTTGATAATGAAGGTATACTCAAGCTACAGCAGAAAAGAGTATCACCATTCTAAGCTACAAAAAAAAATCGATGATAGACTTCAGAACCACCAATAACTGCAAACATTGCATAAGTGATCAGTACCTACTTCACCAATTTATCTTCCAAAAATGTAGACACAAGGATTGCTGTTTCATAATAAGCAGGACAAACCCTCTCCAGCCATTTTTCTATCATTCTTTATCTCCTTTCCCTTTCTTTTCTTCCCCTCATTCTCTTTTTATTTCTTCTTCATAATTCTTTTTCTTCTTAATTTTTTAGTCTATCAATTTGCATATCAGATGTCAAGTTTTGTAGACTCCGAGGAATCTAAGATTTAATCTGCAACTGGCTAAGCAGAGATTTAGTTAGCACATAATCATGATATACACAAGAACATGCAAAATCCAATGCATGTTCCTGAATGCAGTTAAAAAACTCCACACTAATGACCTTGATGCACCTATTCAAGACAGTTCACCAACCATTTAATATATGATAAAGCAGCAAGCATAAAGAAATAACTGAATTCTCTCAAGTAAATTCTATGCAGAACAAACAACCAATATAGCATACCTAGGGGCTTGCATTTTTAACCAGTTAATCGAAAAAACCATTAATGATATTACTTGCATCAGTAGCATTGGTATATGGCTCCACCAAGAAAACAAGATAGCAGGGAACACATACTAAATAAGCCACATGCCCAACTAGAAAGTGGCATCCGGAAATCCTGTCAAAAGATTCTTGTACAGTACCAAATCAATTACCAGATGGAACAAATATCAGCTCTATAAATAAGAATGAAAATATGTATCTAAGAATCACGATGCATAAAGGACAACCATAATAAATACAGCTACATAGAGGTATTCTATATTGCCTTATCTCTATATTTTGGGGGCTAGTTCAACATTAAGTTTGAAGACAAATGATTAAATTTGAGAACTTTGCATGCAAAGGATCAATCCAAGTCTTTGACAACACATGAACTTCTTAACATATGATCCAGCAAAACATGCATTAAGTATTGAAAAAGAAGCAGTATAACATCGCAGTCATATACCAAGAACCATAAGGGACTATAGTTGATGCCTTCCCTCTTTCCTGTTATGAAGCACTAACAAATGCCAAATTTTCAATGAACACGAACTAGTACAAGTCTACTTCATGAAAACTTCTCACTGTTCATCACAAACAAAATAAAAAGATCCAATTCTTTATACCAATGGAACAGATGAATAACAGATGGATTCTTACGCGGTTGTTTCCTGTCCACCTCCCTGGGTCCCAGTGCTGAAAAAGAATCCGGCGGGCGTGCCGAAGAGCTTCTGTTCCCTCCAATGCAGCCCAGTCGAATCAAAGTAGGCCTTCATCTGCGCAGCCATGCACCCATACCTCGTCGAAAACCCAAAAAGTATCCCGTCCGCCTCCACCAGCTCCGCCACTGATATGACGGGGATATCCGGGTCCTTGTGCGGCGACTTTATCTGCTCCAAGATCTCCGGCGGGAGCGTCTCGGCTGCACGGAAGAGGACCCCCTCGACGCCGTCGATGCCATCTATCCCCTTCTTCATCTGCTTCGCCAGGCCCTCCACGTGGCCGTACATGCAGTAGAACACGATGAAGAGCTTCGCTTCACCTCCGCCGGCGCCGCCGCGGCGTCGAAGGCATCGTGGCTCTTCTCCTCGGGCAGGATGGGGGCGTTCCTCGCACCGCCCGTGGCGTTCTCCGATGCCACCGCCGGCTACCGCTTCTTGCTCGGCACGCAACCTCCTCCTTTACCCATCTCTCAGTCTCTCTACACTTTCCCTGCTCTCTCATTAATAGATTGCTCCAAAGATCAGAATTTTGCTACTTCGGATCTGGAGAAATCCCACAAGTCCCTTCCAAGACCCTAGCTTTCTGGTTTCTTTCCGCAAAGCTAACTCCTTTCTCTCTCGTTGTAACGCGAAGCCTACCCGGAAAAAAAAAAAAAAAAAAAAAAATGTAGTCACACCAAAACGATGAACTGTTTGGGAATTTTAATTTCTTTTAAATTTTAATTTAGTATAGTCAGAACATCAAAATTTTAAATTTTTTTAAAATTCATATCTTGATAATAAATTTTATTTAGCTATTATGATAGTATAATCACGTGCTATCATATAGTTCGTTAAAAATTACTGATTTATTATTTTTTTGACTGGCTTAAAAAAAATAAATTACAAAAACATCTCTTATACTTTAGTTCAATTTCATTTACACATGTGTACTTTGAAAAATATGAAACTAGGTATTCTAATTATTGATATGTTCCACTATCTGCCTCCGTTAATAATTTTTTTTTAAAATGACAAAAATATCTATCTCCTTTCTCCTCCTCCATGATCGATGTCTCTTTTTCTCCCACTTCCTTCCTTCTTCCTTTCTCTTCTCTCCTTCCTTTTCATCCATTTCTTCTCCTCCCCTTCCTACTCTTTCTTCCTCCTCCTTTCTTCTCTTCCCTTTTCTCTAGCCATTCTCTTTCTTCCCTGCCTCTTCTTTCTCCCACATGATGGTGGGGTCTTCCTTCGTGGTCCATCGATCTTTCCTCACCTTAGCCTCTTGGCTGTTGTTTATCCTTTTGTTTGTGGTGTTTATTAGTTTTTTCCTCCATGGAATAGAATTTTTGTGATCCATCCATTTAATTTCTTCCCCAAACCTCACAAAATTTCATGCTTCTAGCAAAATTAAGCTCTCAAAATCTCAAGGGACCTACTCACACCAGCACAACTCTTACAAAATCCCAGATGCTTGAGAAACCCCCAATCGGAACCTAAGAAGCTTATAAAGTTTCTTTAGCCGAAACCACATTAAGAACCGGTGGCAAAGAGAAATGAAGCGGAAACATAAAAGACTTCAAATTTGTAGGTTTTCTTCATATAATATGTGGAAAAAGGAAACCTTTACTCAATATCTTCTCCGTGAACAACAGTGCTTACATGAAAAAAGGCTTCTTTCTCCGAATCTAAATATTTATAAGGTTTTAGCGATCCAAACACGAGAGTCTGCTATCCAAAAAGCATCAAAAATAAATCATTCCGATCTTTGTTCTTCCCCTCTCTCCCCTAACAACAACATCTTCAGACCTGCACCAGTAAAAGGCTAAATCCAAAATATAACAAAAAACAACATGAAACAAAGACAAGCACAGATCAAAATGAACAAAAATTAGAGAGGAAAAAGTCAAATATCGTTTCAAAAATAATCAAAGAAAACAACCATTCAAGACCTCATTTTTTCCATTTTCAACGACTGTTTTTACCCAAAATCACCATAAGAACATAAAATTGGAGGATTTATGTTGACATTTAAACCTCGAAGTGATGAAAAAATTGAACCCCAACTTAAGTCTCTCTCTCTCTCACATGCGCTAGGAAAGGAGGTTGCCATGTAAGGAAATAGTTTATAGATGGTTTGAAGGAAAAAGATGAAGAGGAGTAGTGGATAGGAAGGAAGGGGAGGAGAAAAGAGAGAAGGAGAATAGGTGGAGAAAGGAAAGGAGGAGAATAGGTGGTGAAAGGAGAAAGAAGAGGAAAGGAAGGAGGAGAAATAGATGAAAAGAAAGAGAAAGAAGAGAAAGGAAGAAGGAAAGAAGCGGAAGAAACAGAGACAACGGCCATGGAGGAAGAAGAAGATAGGTATTTTTGTCATTTTAAAAAAAATTATTAATGGAGATAGATAGCTGAACTTCATTGAAACATATTAATAGTTAGAAGGACTAGTTTGATACTTTTTAAAATATAGAGGTGTAAATAAATTGAGCTAAAGTGGAGAAGATGTTTCTATAATTTATCTTTAAAAAAACTCAAAAATCTTTTTTCCCCTTTTTCTCTCCTCTTTTGGCTAGGGTTTCACTTCCTAATTCTATTTCTTCTTCCCATTCGGTGACCAGAGATTGTTGATGGCTGTGAGGTGAGTAGCAAGAGTAAGAAAAAGAAAAGAAAAAAAGAAAACAATAAGGAATGGAGAAGTAAAAGACTAATTATTATAGTGTTTTTGATTCCTACAAATTGAAGTCCTTCCTTCTTCTCACTTGAAACACAAACAATGAAATTAAGAAATTAAGAATAGAAAGAACAAAGGGAGGGAAATATGACAATGGGTCCAAATCCATTATTTGGGGGGTCTTGAAAGCTTTTTTTTTTTTTAATTTGACGGTCTATGTGACGATATTCAGAGCACGCATTGTAGCAACTCATTACAAACATTTCTCTCTTCTTCTTCTTTTTTGTTAAGATAAGAGAACCAACGAAACCTAAGATAAAGAAAGAAGAATGCTAATTAGTAAACGCAGGAAAATCTCATATCTTAGTCCATAGCAATCCAACTTCTTGAATATCTTAAGGGAGAAAGTGAAAAAGAAAGAAAGACAAGAATTAATAGTTAAACATGTGCCATTCCTCCAAATCAAAATCATTCAATCTTTCTATAGAGGCATCTTCCATTTAGATTAGCACTAGTCATAGAGATAATATGGGGCCTTTCCATCTTGTTGGACGGAGCATAAACTTTGATTTTAATAATATCTCTATATACCTGTTTTAGTGATATATGTTATCTTTGAGGCGTGAATGCTTTTCTAGAATATTATTTTATATTCTATAATCTCTAAACTTTGAAGATAGTAGAAAATCTCCATCCATCTCCGTCCATGGTTTTTCCTTTTGATTTAAAGGATTTTTCATGTAAATCTTGTGTTTGTGTTGATCTTTGCTTCTTTGATTTCTCTTTTATTTGGCTTCTTGTTACCACACTTTCTTCCTCAAATCAAAAACTATGACCTCAAGAAACCCTAAAATAGAGGAACAAAGACAAAACAAATATAGAAATACTTAGGTCCACTTGAACTATCTTTTCTTACATAATCCGTCTCCTCCTTTCTTCCTTTTCTTACTATTATCAATTGACTGCCGCTCGTCATCCAAAGAAAGAAAAATTGAAACCCTAACCAAAGAAATTAAAATGAGGGACAAATCTTATCCACATCATCTACATCTGCCACATTAACAAGTCATGTGATACTGCATGATCACTCCATTATGGTAGCCAAATAGAATTTGTGGTCAAGATTTGAATTACAAAATTAAAAAGTTTGATAATTTGATTACACAAAATCAAAGTTTAAGAGGAAATTGAAAACCCTAAATAGTTCAAGGTTTTTGGCATGATTAATCATCAAAATATTAATTTCTTTCCAAATTTGTGTGATATTTAAATGATTTGTTGGGATCAATTCCATCTAGCTAAATGAAGATAGAGAAGATATCTAATCTCTAGTGAAATCCCTTCAGTTGTTTCCAAAAGGAAAACCTCTTCAAGATTGCCAGCTACCGTAGCAAGAATCTAAAGGAATTGAGTCAATTCCTTCCTATCTAGACCAAAATAAAAGGAAAAAAAGACTTGTGATTATTTCTTTTAAAAATGGAAATGAGAACTTTCTAAATATGATTGAAAGAAAAAAGCTTTGTCTATGGTTTTGGACTTCCATCTCCATTTCCTACCCTAAGGTTCAACGTGTTTCTAAAATTTATTTATTTGAACAAATAATGATGGAGAAAAATAACTTTTATGTTGCCTAAAAAGGTAGCAAACTAAGGAAGGGATGAATTGGGTTGTTTAAAAATTTCAATCAAATTGATATCTAAATAATGATATACTCTAAATTAAAACTAATTGGAGTACTTATGAAGTATAAACAATGTACAACAGTAGAATTAGAAAATAAGTAAAACAATGCAAGAATTAAAATAATGCAAGATAAGTAAATTAATAGAGCAAAAAGATACGACAAAAATAAAATAATTTTATAGTAATTCGATACAATATCACACCTACATCCACTCTCAAAGCTCTTAAAAATTCTGCTATAATAAGTTTGATTATAATATATTTATTTTATCCAAAATCATAAACAAATCTAGTTAATTTTTGGGATCACTAACTAAAATTTTTACACCGATTATTTTCTTAATTCATAATCAACCTAGTTGGTTTTATGGGCTCACCAATCAAAATCTATAATATCTAATTTTAGATTTGGACAGACTTATACCCCAAATTTTTTTTCCCAAAGAAACTTATAAAGAAAATAAAATATGATGAGTAAAGTTTTAGAACAACATAAAACTGAAAAATAAACTCTTTTAAGTGTAGAGAAGTTACTGAAAATTTGCTTCTTTTTTGAAACTTGACTTCTCTTCAATTGATACTTGAGAGGATGCAAAAGATGTTGGAAATAATCACTCTTGAAAGCTCTCTAAATTCATTGCGTAAATCTCTGTTTTTTCTTCCTTTCCAATGATATTCAATATTCTCTCAATACATAAAGCATAACTCTTTTTAATTTTTCTTAATCTTACTTTCCAATTAATTCTCTAGTTTTTAGTATGCTTGGAAGTTACTGGAGAGTGAGTCTTGATTGTTGAAAAATTTAGTCTTTGGATTAGACTTTCTAAAGGGTCATATTATCACTCACAACGATGATTGCATCAGTTATTTCTATCAATGCTAAAAAATATAGTAGTCTGTCAATAATATTATGATGGATTTTATTAAAATATTTTTTTATAATAAAATATTATAAAAAATATTTCAGGCATTACATATCATCAGTTTTTCAAACGTCATCAATCGATCCTTTGTGCCACCACCCCTTTCCTGCACCTGCAGAGAACATCTCCCCTACGCCTGTAGAGAACACCCTCCGATGGCCTGGCTCCTCTGTACACCCCCACACTCCTCCCCTGCGCCCGTGGAGAACACCCCTCCCCCCTTCCCCTGTGCTCACGAGAACACCCCCCGTCGGGACTTGGGATCCCCCACCGCCCCTCCCCCCAACCTGATGCTGCGGCTTTGATCTTGAATGCCCCAAGCTTGTACTTGGGGAGCTTGTCCTCCTCCTCACGCCCCATCACCGTCTCCAACTTCTCCTCGCTGTATGTCATCGAGATCCTCCCCGGGTCCATCCTTACCCTGCCCCCCATCGCAGATGGAGCTTGCAAGGGGTCTCGCTGTAGAAGCATCAGGACCTCCCCCCGCCATCGGTGGAGGAAGAAAAGCAGAAGAGGTTGATCTGATAGGAGAAGCCATGGCCGAAGTAGGCCTCGCAAGAGTGGGCCGATGGCGGGGGAGAAGGACCAAGGGAGGAAGGAAGGGAGGGAGGACAGGGCTTGAGGGAGGGGTTAGGATTAGGGTTTCGAGGGAAGAGGAGGGGCGGGGATGGAGGAGGAAGTAGTGGGCGAGGAAGATGGAGGTGAGGGCGAAGAGAAAGAAAATGGTGCGGAGGAGGCCATGGCTTCTCCTTGTCACCGCTAACCCCAAGCATGGCCTGCAACTTCTCCTCTACCACCCCTACCCGCTTGGCCGCCGCCAGCGGCAGCCTGTGGCTTCTCCACAGTCCTCTCCCCTCTAATGTTGGCATTGTCCCCCGCCGCTCCTCCTCCTGCAACCCAACGCCTCCTCTGCCTTCAGTAATTTTTGAAATATTTATCGTATCAATCGTGCATATATGAATACGCTGTGGAGCTGAAATTCGAGTGATCTATATTTAATTTGATGATCAAAAATAAATATTAAATAAAAATATTAAAATATTTTTTGAAGCATCATAGCAAAATTTTATTATGATATGTGGGATGATGTTCGGTGTGCAAGATATAGAAAAATAATCATGTAACCGTTGATATTGGCTTTGGATGACGCATAGCTCCATTGGGCATCCCACCCCGTATTATTCCTCTTCACCTCCCTCTCCTTCCACCCATGCACCAGCTAAGCTGCCACCATCATTTTTGTTGAGGACTCATTTACTTTGTAGAAAATTCCACCCTACTAAAATATATTTTTTGGAAAGCTAATACGATATATGACATCTGAGAAAATGATTTTTGCATGTTAGTAGACTATGAGATAGTTGAGCATCTATTTTTCTAGAAAGATCATATAAAATTTATGTTATGCACTTAGAATTAGATATAATATTTTGATCACTTCCAATATTTGGAACACCAACGTCAATGGCATTAATAGAAGGAGAATGTTGATACATGAATATTTCTACTAGTGCTTTATTGTCTATCCTAATTTGTGAACTAAGAATGCTTGAGTCAGGAGACATATCATTGTAGTGCCTTCAAAGCTATTCCTTCTCGTAACATCATGGTAACCATTTTTAGAATAATTATCAGTAAAAGAGTATTTTAGTTTTGAAATAGAGTTAGTCATGCTACACACATTCCAAATTATTTACAGGGACCAAATTTGATCTATTTTAGTATGATGGTTTAGGACCATTTTTGGAATAATAAAAATTACCATAATTCTCAATTTTTTTTCCATTAAATATAAGAAAGTAATTTTCAAGGGAAATATACTTTCTCGTTTCTCTCTTTTGAGATCTCCGATCAAATATAAGTTTTTCTACCTTTACTAAAAAAAATATGAGTTTTTTTTTTTTACCGTTGACCACACCTGTCTCTCCCTTTTCCCACAAACCAAGCTAGTCTTATTTGATCTTTAATCATGGCAAGCATGATGAAACCCCTTCCTCTTTCGTCCTACCCTCCCCATCTAAGTATGGACATGTTAGAAAGTTTTCGATGTTGAAAGGAAAAAAATTATGTTCACGAATAACATTAGGAGGTGTTTGGTTGGAAAGAGTAGGGATCTGGAATCGAAATCGAAATAAACGACTCTTATTCCAATCGTTTGATTGGAAAAAGTCACATTCCGATTCTAATTCCGGAGTGGAACGGGAATAGCTCAATCTATATAGAACTCAATCCCTACTCTCCTATGTGAATTTGGATTTTCATTCCGATTCCGATTTTGATCACAAACCAAACGCTTCGAAAGATTTGGTATTCCAATTTTGATTCCAAGCTATTCCGATTTTCATTCCCATTCTGATTCCGGTTGCAAAACCGAAATCATAGACTTGCTGCTATTTCTCCTTGGCCTGCGGTTATATCATGGTCCAAGTCATCTCGATCTTAGACCGAAGTGTCTTGGTTGGTAAAAAATGGATCACACAGATGACTTATACCCCAATAGGCAGAATGTGCTTTATTGATATACTTTAATGATTTTAAGGACTATGCTTGAGAGATGCTTCTTATTATCCCTATTGGTACTTCTTGCAAATTATTGTCTATTTTACTATATTTGTATGCGGAGAAGTCGAAGTCAAGTTATTTATAAATATCCTCATCTATGTTGCATATGGTTGTCTGATCTAGGCACATGAACCACTTGTGTCAAATTTATTTGTGCTTTGTTATGGTAGATTTGATTTTTAAAAGGCTAATCCTTGAACAAGGTACTTAATATATTCAACAGAAACAGGCAATAGGGAATTAAGTCAACCAAAATGCCTTGTGTCAGAATCGGGATCCTCTATGGTGGATCTTTTGCACCATAGAGGGCTGTGCATCCTTGGATTGCCACCATGTCATCCATCTCAAAATGGAGGGCTGTTGCACAATCTCCTTATCCAATGAGTTTGGTAACTACTGATGTGTTTGGCATTCCAATGCGACGGTCTCTGTGAGAACCTTCCATTTATGGGATTGATGACATGGCAGCGATCCGTGTATTCGTAGCTGTCTGTGGTGCGAACAATGCACTGCAGAGGATCAACTCCTTGTGACAATACCAGAAACTGTGGAATTAGCAGCAAGGATTTAGCAACAGCAAATGCCGCAGTGAAAAGCCTATTTTCCTGTAGTATTCTGATGTTGAATTTCTAATAACTCTTTCTATTATGGCGAACTACATGTTAATACTGTTACTTGGTAGGACCATTATCTTTCCCTTGCATGTAGATGAAGATGGATCTTCAAAGGTGAATAAGAAAGAGGGGATACAAGTCAGATTTTTGTCCAAGCAAAGATTTATTCTGGAATGCATGCTCCATCATAAAGAGAACTATAAATATTTTTGTACTTGTTTTCTTTTTCATTTATTTTTTCATTAGGGTAATGCACACTTCATTTCCAATTTGGCATAAATTATGACTTTATCCAATGTTTATAGTGTGTCCTTTCTAGAGAAGAATCATAAGACATGACTCATCAAATGTAGGTGGAATCTCAGCGAGCTAGAGCAAGTAGAAAATGATTGTAGTCTTGCATTGCTATTAAGCACAATAGTGAAGTTCTCAAGTAACAGAGGAAGGGCGGCCATAGTAGGTGGCTTTCTTTAGCTTTCTTTACTTTGAGCACATCAATCCTTATTTTCCATTAGATTGTAGTTAGGACAATCCATGTGATTTTAAGTTGATTGTGTAAAATAATCTATATTCAGATTCCTTTGTGCACTGGAGATGCTTAAGTGATTTGTTCAGGTAATCTGATTTTCAGATCTAAAAAATATATTTAATATGATGATTAGAGATGTTGTGATTTATTAAAACAATGGGTTTTCTTTTTTCCATCTTCGGTCTGATGTTTAAAGCAAAGAAGTGCCTTTCATGATTTGTTCCCAATATATCCAGTAGCAAAGTGGGCAGATTGAAATGTATAGATTGGTTCTTCACCATATATGTTATTTCTCTTAATCATTACATTATTGTCATGTCTATCACAATTTTGCACTATAGGTGCACATGGTTTTTTTCATATGCAATGTCAGGAATTAATTGGCCGATGGAAATTTAGAATTTCAATAATGTAAATATTATTAGTTATATTACTTTATCTCCAACTAGGATGATAATCCTATAATCCCAGAAATCAGTAATCTATTTCATTGCACAACTATGCCCAAGTTCTTTGATTACCCAAAGCACTCCTTAGGGCTGCGGATTGGCTCGGTTGACACAGTCCCAAACCAAATTAGACCTCATCTGATGCATTTTTGAAGACACATGGGTTGAATTGGGGTCAAAAAATGGACCTGGTAAGAAAACCACGTCAGATTTGGGTTTTGTGTTTTCCAAATTGACCTACCACAGCCCATATATTATCCAGTCTAATTTGGATCAACAAAAAATGTACCCAGCCTGAACTGACCTATTTGGCATATGCCGCCCACTTCGAAAATCTGAATCAAAATTCTTCTTCTTCATCCTAATTATCTATCTTAATTTGGCGATCACTTTCTTATTAATTTTGCTTTCCTTTGCTCTCTCAATATCCCTAAATAAGTAAAAAGAAATATATGCTAAATTGTTCACGCAATTAAAAAGGCCTATACACATACACAGAGATACATACCTAACTGGAGAAGGAGAATTGATTGTACTTTCAATATCTTGTTAATGATTGAAGATTTAATGATGATTCAAATAATTTGAAGACCAAGATCGATGCATGACATCAGAAGATACAATTAAAAGGAAACGATGTACTGCTGCTTCCTGATAGAGTACCTCGGTAAAGTGTATCAACCATGGTCTGTTTTTACATGTTCAATTTTTGTTCCATAGGAAAACTTCTAAAGTAAAGCAACTTTAGGCCTCAAACCTTTCTGCTACACCTAGGAATGAAGGCCATATAATGGTAAATAAGCTTAAATACAGGACTTTAAATAATTGCGATAAGCTTAGCTTTAGACTGGCTGTTTTAATTGTATGTTTTCTTTAAAATCTGGGCTGGGTGCTGGGGTGGAGTTTTTTGGTCCATCTTATTCATATGATCTTCTAGGTACAATTTTTTTCCTTGGAGGCAATCAAAGAGTAATAAGAACATGGAATCAGTTTTTGTATGGGAGCTATACCACAGACTGACCATGATTTACCACCTTTACTATATCTTTGTTTTTCTGAAGGATTAAAGAGTCCACATGATATTATTGGTTAAACTTGATCAGTTCTCTTCATAAATGTGGAGGTAAGCTGTGGATCTAGTGCTTGGCTATAATCCCTTCTACTCTACTTGCCATGCATGGTATGTTTGGCAAGGTACAACTGAGCTTGGCTCATCTCATTGATCTTCTGATGTTGGTGCTGGAGCATCGAACAAACTCAATTCAAGCTTGTTAGATCAGGATTTTGGAACTCCAGAACCTGCAGTGATGTGTTTATTTTCCTTTTTATTGTTTTTCTAATTCATATTAGTTAATATACACTAGTCAGTTTGATGTCGATGTGATTTTCATTCTAATAAGTGATAACGAAGGAAAATTTTGGTATTGGCGACATGTCTTTATGTGAATTGCTTTCATATGTAGTTTCCAAAAATATGCCACAAACTGTAAATAATTGAAGTTTTCGGTCTTTATATGTAACTTCTAATTGCTCTTATTTTCTCTTTTATTTTTTTTTTCCTCTTGCCCTTGTATTTACTAAGCAAGCTATATCTAGTTTCATGGCCTCCATATTGTAAAATTCAAAACCAAGTAATTGAGCTGTGGGTCCAATTTTAATTAACTATATACATGTACTCTACTTTTATTATTTTTTGTGCTGTCACTGGACTCATGGGTACCTCTGGTGCCATTTGCAAACTGTGTTAGGAAGTGGTCTTTCTAAATATTTGATTAACACTTGGGAATTCATCCTGGTCCTGTTCTGCGAAGTTGTGACCTTTACTTCTTGTTGGACATCAAGTTTCAGTCGTGTCTATATCGGCAGGTACTGTTTCCTTGTGTTGTCATATTTTATTTCTATTGTCATACTTTGTTTCTATTTCTTTTTTCTGGAAAACTGGCCATTGTTGATACTTCATTGGATTGTGCAACAACCTTTTTCTTGTGTTACGCATGCAAAAGAGATGCATTGGTTCTGAATTTAATACCTATTTCTTTTTCTGACGAGACAGGGCCTAGAAATTCTCTATATTTGAAATTCTGTAAACATCCAACCAACTAAAAGCATGAGACCTAACTGAAATTGTTTTCAACCATGTGATGTACTTCAAACGTTTCTTTATGCATGGTCTGGACTTCACAAAGTTTAGCTCACTATAGGAATCAATTCACTTTTGCCACCCCTTTTTGCTTTCCAAGGTATTACTTTTTTGGAATCTTCAAGCTGCAAATTGTTGGCACACAGAGATGGGAAAGAGGGATAGAAGAAGAGAGGAAGATGGAGATTTCAGTGGGAGAAGGAATGAACACCCTCTAAGACCTATAGGGTCCTTTTATTAATCTTCAGAATCTCAATTTAGGAATTATACAACCATATTTTTCTCTAATTACAATCATATTTTTCTTTAATTAGGAAGATTATATTCCTGATTAGAGAGGTCCAGCTCATTTCAACACTTTCCCTCAAGATGGGTTATAGATATCATTAAGATCCATCTTGTCACGAATAAATGAAAAAGAGTGCAAACTAAGACCTTTCGTTAGAATATCTGCCAGTTGACTAGCAGATCGCACATAAGGTATACAAATGATTCTGGCATCAAGCTTTTCCTTGATAAAATATCAATCGATCTCGATGTGTTTCGTCTGATCATGCTGAACTGGATTATTAGCAATATTGATTGCTATCTTGTTGTCACAATACAACATAAGGGGCGATGACTGATAAAGACCTAAATCCGATAACAAGATCTACAACCATAGAATTTCACACACACCATGTGCTATAGCTCGATACTCTGCTTTTACAGTAGATCGAGCAACCACATTCTGTTTCTTGCTTCATCAAGTAATTAGGTTACCTCCAACAAAAATGTAGTAACCTGAAGCAGAGCGACAATCATCAAGTGACCCAGCCCAATCAGCATCTGTATAACACTCCACCTATAGGTTGTCATGACAAGAATAAAGCAAACCACGGCTAGGACAGCCTTTGAGGTATCGAAGTATCTATGTCACAGCATCCATATGAACTGAACATGGGTTGTTGTGCATAAACTGACTTATCACACTAACGATGAATGCAATATCAGGCCGTGTATGGGATAGATAAATCAAACGCCTTACCAATCGTTGGTAACATCCTCGATCAACAGAAACACCAGCATTAGCTACTAGTCGATGATTTTGCTCGATAGGAGTGACAATAGGTCGACATCCCAACATACCGATCTCTGTAAGAAGATCCAGAATGTATTTTCTTTTGGAGAGAAAAATCTCTTTTGAAGAACGGGCAAACTCTATCCCAAGAAAATATCGAAGATGTCCAAGATCCTTTACCTTAAACATCTGTGCCAACTGAGCCTTCAAATGAGCTATGTTTTCAGAATCATCTTCTGTGACCATAATATCATCAATATAGACAATCAAACTATAAAAAGATCGTCGTAACTGGCATACTTTGCCCACTATTTGAGCAGTAGCAAACTCTGATGGAATATCCATATATACCTCTTCCTGAAGTTCTCCATGAAGAAAAGCATTCTTTACATCGTGTTGGAACAGATCCCATCCAAAGTTAGCAGTACATGATATAAGGGTTCTTACAGAGTTTATTTTTGCAATGGGTGCAAAAGTTTCATCATAGTTGATGCCATAAGTCTGTGTATATCCTTTTGCTACCAAACGAGTTTTGTAACGTTCAACGGTACTCTTAGGTATCCGCTTGACTATGAAAATCTATTTACATCCCTCAGTTTGTTTACCAGCTGGCAAAGATACAAGTTCCCATGTATTATCTTTTTCTAATGCTCGCATCTCCTTAAGCATGGCGGCTTTTCACTTGGAGTCTTCCTTAGCAACCTTCCAGTTCTCGGGTATGGAGATAGAGGATAGAGAAGCTATAAAATTTTGATAAGATGGGGAGAGAGACTCATAGGATCCCAAGTTATTTGTACTCCACTCCATCCTTAAGTCGAGCGGAAATGCCAGCATGACGAGTAGGCTTACGTAAAGTAATAGGAATATTCAGATCATCATTATCTAATATAAAATGAATGGGAGACACAAGGGAATTACCATTCATCCTGGAAGGGGACATATAAGATGAAGCCGTTGGGACAGGAGAGGAAGACCTGGAGACTGAAGAATGCACAATAGGCTCTGAGAGGGGAGTGAAACAGGTGAAACTGAAGCAACAAGCTGTGACTGAGACTTAGACGCTTCTCCTTGAGTGTCAGAACCAGCATTAACAGAAATAGACTCCCCTTGAGTGTTAGAACCACCATCCGTAGTCTCCCCATGAGTGTCAGAACCACCATCTGTAGTCTCCCTTTGAGTGTCAGAACCATCATCTGTAATAGTAGAGCTGCCAACATCCATAGCAATAGGATCCTCTCCAGTAAAAAACTCTCTCTCTCGACCAGTACCAGAGGTGACGGAAGAGGAAGAGGACACAAAAGATATATAGAATAGCTCAGACTCCCGAAATGTTACATCCATGCTGATAAGCAATTTTTGCTCGGTTGGACACCAACATTTGTACCCTTTTTGAGTGAAAGAATAGCCTACAAAAATGTACTTGAGGGCACGTGTGTCAAGGTTGCCAATCAAAGGTCGATGATCCCGAACAAAATAAACACAACCAAATATCTTGGGGGGAAATATGAAAGAATTAGTTTCCTGCAGGCATTCAAGATGTGTCTTACAGTCCAGAGTTTGAAGTGGCATTCGGTTAATCAGATATGCTACCGTTAACACTACTTCTCCCCATAAAAACTTTGGAACATTCATAGAAAATATCAAACACCTTGTCACTTCAAGCAAGTGCCTATTCTTTCTTTCAGTAATTTCATTTCGAGCCGGTGTGTCAACAGAAGTCATTTGATATATAATATCATTATTATGTGTATACTCCTCAAATTTTTTATTAAGATACTGTCCCATTATCAAAGTGAAAAATCTTAAGAGTTGCTCTATATTGAGTACCAATTATTTTATAAAAATCTCTAAATGATTGAAACACTTCATTTTTATTTTTCAATAGATAAACCTAAGTACAACGACTGAAATAATCAATAAAAGTAATGAACCACTGATGATCAAAAATAGCTATGGTCCCATAGGATCTCCACACATCAGAATGAACTACCTCAAATATTGTTTTACT
This sequence comes from Elaeis guineensis, assembly GCF_000442705.2. Lineage (NCBI taxonomy): Eukaryota > Viridiplantae > Streptophyta > Magnoliopsida > Arecales > Arecaceae > Elaeis > Elaeis guineensis. The sequence goes on from NC_025995.2 coordinate 4,203,484, forward strand.
ATGCAGGCCTAAGCATGGATAAGCATTTCTAGTGTGTTTAGCTAGTTCACAGGCATCATAGACTAGCTTCTCTTTATTATATGATTCAAAAGTAGTTGGAAACATACGAGCTAAAAGAGTAAATGGAAGATGACTAAGCCTACGGTCCTGAAGCAATAAGTCTCCCTCTCGTGAAGATGATACTACCAAATTAGTCTCTGAGTAGCCTCCGGACACTCCTCCCTCCAAATTAGTCAAGAGACAGCAGACGGACAAGTTAGAGTTCAGATCTTTTAGAGATCGGTTCATAGGATATCCTAAAGAGTCATTAGGATACTATTTTTATATTTTGAAAGACCACAATGTGATTGTGAGTCGAAATGCTATTTTTCTTGAAAAATTGTTTATTCAAGATGGTGGCATCGGAAGAATAATTAAGCTCAAGGAGAATGTCTCCCAAGAGCAACGAGCTAAAGAACCTAAGGAACCCAATCAATCAGAATTAGTCCTAACACAACCTCTTCCACCTCGTAGATCGATTAGGGTTTTCCGTCCTCCTGAAAGGTACTTAGGTACTATACAAGAGAAAATAGAGGAAATATTCCTCATGAAAAATGGGGCTCATGGTGATGATCCCAAGACCTATGATGAGGCGATATCAGATATCGACTCCGAGAAATGGTTAGAGATAATGAGGTCAGAAATTGACTCGATGCACTCAAACCAAGTCTGGACCTTGGTAAATCCACCTGAAAGTATTGTACCTATTAGGTGTAAATAGATCTTCAAGAGAAAGACAGGTGCAGATGGGAATATGGAGACATTCAAGGCTAGGCTCGTAGCGAAAGGTTATAGTCAGCGCGAAAGCATTGACTATCAGGATGCCTTCTCGTCCGTAGCCATGCTAAAATTCATCCACACATTGCTTACTGTTGCAGCCTATTTCGATTATGAAATATGACAGATGGATGTGAAAACGGCATTCTTAAATGGATATCTTGAGGAAGATATCTATATGGAACAGTCGCTTGGTTTCACATCCAGTGATGATGATCACAGGATCTGCAAGCTGCAAAGGTCCATTTATGGACTTAAGCAAGCATCTTGGAGTTGGAATACTTGTTTCAATGATGTGATCAAAATGTTTGGTTTCATCAAGAACGAGGAGGAACTATGTGTGTTCAAAAAGGTCAGTGGGAGCACGGTTGTCTTCCTTGTACTGTACGTAGATGACATCCTCCTAATTGAGAATGACATTCCCATGTTGACCTCAGTCAAAGTATGGTTGTCTAAGGAGTTCTCTATGAAAAATCTAGGAGAGGCATCCTTTATACTGGGTATTAAGGTCTATAGAGATAGACCAAATAGGATGCTCGGACTTTCACAGAAGATGTACATAGAGGAGGTGCTAAAAAGATTTAGCATGAAAAACTCTAAAAGAGGTTTGTTACCTTTTAGACATGGCATTCATCTCTCCAAGAAGATGTGCCCTAGCACACCTGAGGAGATTGAACGCATAAGTAAGATCCCTTATGCTTCGGCAATAGGGAGCCTCATGTATGCCATGCTATGTATACGACCTGATATAGCCCATGCTGTGAGTGTCATAAGCAGATATCAGTCGAATCCAGGCGAAGAGCACTGAACTTCTGTGAAATGTATCCTTAAGTACTTGAAAAGGACTCAGGATATGTTTCTAGTCTTTGAGAATGGAGAACTCCAGGTTCAGAAATTTACAGACTCAGACTTTATGTCTGATATAGATGATTGAAAGTCGATATCTGAGAGTCTGTTCATTTGTAATGGTGGTGCAGTTAGCTGGAAGAATTTCAAGCAGTCGGTGATTGCTGATTCCACCATGGAGGCAGAGTATATTGTTGCATTGAAAGCTGCGAAGGAGGCATTCTAGTACAAGAAGTTTGCCGCAGAGCTTGGAGTGATGTCATCGAATGCCATACCTCTTTATTACGATAATAATGGTGCCATAGCCCTAGCTAAGGAGCTAAGGTCTCACCAGAAGTCCAAGCACATCGAGCGGCGATTCTATTTGATCCGTGATTACCTCGAAAAAGATTATGTCGAGATCAAGAGAGTCGACTCCACAGACAATGTGGTAGATCCACTGACTAAGCCATTGGGCTAATAGAAGATCGAAGACCACCTTGAGAAGATGGGACTTAGATATGTAGCCAATTGACATTAGGTCAAGTGGGAGTTTGTTAGATGTGTGCCCTAGATGCCAGATCGGCTGACACATTTCTGTACAAATCTAAGGACAAATTTATAATTTTGACTTTAAATGAATAAAAGGGCTATTCTTCTATCACATTGTGTACATTGTGTCTGTGATACATCCTTTAAGTTAGTGAGAATGTTAATTCATATTTTCAAGAGTTGAAAATTTAAGGCATGAATTTACATAACTAACTCATAAACAGCTCCTGATCATAGGATCATCACGAGGATGGTGATCGATCTGGAAGGTTGGTGTACGATCGCTTCTTTAGGATAGATGTGTCTTGAGTCTACGGTGTGGAGATATCGAAGCGAGAGTACAGGTATTCATTGAGAACGAGAGTACTGAGCATGACCACATCAAGCAGTCATAAGGAAGTCTACCTTCTCGTCGATGACTAACTCGATGCTGCAGTTGTGTGTCTAGTTCTTTGACCTAAGGTACATCGATAGTTCATCTTGAGTGTGTTATAGTTTGACTACGCCATAACTCAGTCTCTTAGCCATTCGAAACCCTGAGGTGTATGTTGGCTGTAGCATATTCATTGTAGGAATCAGATCGCATCAAGATGGAATCTATCAACCTCGGTAGATGAGAGGAGTAGTCATATGATGATCGAAAGATCGAGTCCTTAAGCCCATGGCCATGGCAGAGTGAAATAATGAAAAAGAGTTTTTCATTAAGGTTTCACATCGGACTCGGATCGATCGATTGATTCATATGACTGAGTTGGGTTTGACGAGTTCACCTTAACCCTAATTCAGTCGGAACTCATGATAGAGGAACTCAATCACATAGATAGCTGCACCGAGAGGTTCATCTTCAGTTCTGATGGGTTGCCACCACATACTGCTAGGTGTCACTAGTGGATTTTGAGAGCAATTAGAATGATATTGATGATCGATCATTCTAATTATCTGAATCAGAAGAGTTCTGATCCATCGAAAGGAGTTTCGATGATGTCGATGATAAGATCACGACATATCTCATTATCATACAGAATTGAACCTAATTGGATCACACAAATAAGGGTTAGGGTCTGGATGTCATCAATTAGGCTAACCCAATTGATTTGGATATGATCCAATTAGGTTCAAGAAAATCATGCTAGCACACGATTGAGCCTAACTTTCTCCTTGTGTAATCTTTTTCATCTCGACTGAGCCAAATATGATTTGACTCATCCAGAAAACCTTGAGAAGATTTCTTTCAGTCTAAATAAAGCTTGTCCAGTTCAGAAAAGGCTTGTCTTAATTCATGAGATAAATTTAAGACAACACCTGCTAATTTCTGACACCTGCCAATTTTATTTTAGGACATCTGTCAAATATTGACATATGGGTTTTAAACTGAAGAGAACTTATTGGAGGATTTTTGTGGAGTGTCCACATGCCAAAACCACATCAAATTGGGTGCCATAGTCAGATTATGGCGTGAGCCCAATTGGATTAAGTGGGCACCCCAAGTGGATAAGATCAAGAGGAGTCTTGATCAACATGGACTCCTTGGCGCCAACTCTCTTTGAGCTTATCCAAAGTTGGTGTCAACATAGGAGAGAGGATGGAAGTTCTTATCTGATGTGATCAGATGACATCACTCTATCAATTAGAATTTTTTCAAAATTTATTGGAATTTTTTGATTGGTTGAATGTTGTGGCACTGCACAGCATACAGGGTCTATATAAACTCTTCTGCGCCTAGGGTTTTGAGGCTGAAGTTGTTTTATGCACAAAATCCAATAGCTGTTGCCCTATCTCCTCTTCTCCATATCCTCCTTGCTCTCCTCCCTCCCCTCTTCACATCCAAGGAGTTGGACGTTCATCTGGCAAAGGTATAAAGTGTGGTGACGCCTGGAACAGGAAGGCTGCAGGACATCTTCGACAGGCTGCTACTCCAACTTCAGAAGGAATTCTGAAGTACTTTCAAATTAGATAGAGATCTAATTTTTGGAGCGTAGATTCATGAGGAGAAGATGTTTCAGATCCTATCTGAGTGGATACCGGTAGAGACCAGACGCTTGCGTGGTTACATCAGAATCTCAGGCTGTGCTGAGATCATCTACAGGGTAATCAGATTACCCTTGAGGTACTTCTTTCATCATAGTTTTAGATTTAATTTTAAATTTTAAATATCAAATAATAAGATCAGATCTAACAGATATTAGATCTGAAATAGTATAGGATAAAAATTTTTAATTTATTCCGCTCCTGATTTGATGAAATCTGAAAGATCCTACACAGGAAAAAGATGATTTTTCCTTTAATATCTTGGGGGGAAATATGAAAGAATTAATTTCCTGCAGGCATTCAAGATGTGTCTTATAGACCAGAGTTTGAAGTGGCATTCGGTTAATCAGATATGCTGCAGTTAACACTACTTCTCCCCATAAAAACTTGGGAACATTCATAGAAAATATCAAACACCTTGTCACTTCAAGCAAGTGCCTATTCTTTCTTTCAGTAATTTTATTTTGAGCCGGTGTGTCAACAGAAGTCGTTTGATATATAATACCATTATTATGTGTATACTCCTCAAATTCTTTATTAAGATACTATCCCATTATCAGAGTGAAAAATCTTAAGAGTTGCTCTATATTGAGTACCAATCATTTTATAAAAATCTCTAAATGATTGAAACATTTCATTCTTATTTTTTAATAGATAAACCTAAGTGTAATGACTGAAATAATCAATAAAAGTAATGAACCACTGATGATCAGAAATAACTGTGGTCTCACAGGATCTCCATACATCAGAATGAACTACCTCAAATATTATTTTACTATGCAGGCCTGAGCCTGGATAAGCATTTCTAGTGTGTTTAGCTAGTTCACAGGCATCATAGACTAGCTTCTCTTTATTATATGATTCAAAAGTAGTTGGAAACATATGAGCTAAGAGAGTTAATGGAAGATGACTAAGCCTAATGTTGGTGCAAAAATCCGCTTGCGCTGGAGAAGCTGGAGTTGAGGGAGTCGCGGTCGCCATCGAAACCTGCAAAAGAAGTCTAAATCGGAGGTGGGGTTGCTCCGGCAAGACCCTCCGACGCTCAAGTCAGTTCTCTACCTCAACAAGAATGGAGTGCTCGAACGAAAATTTTAGCAGAATTTTTAGGTAAAAACGAGAGCCTATAGAATAACGTATCTAGGGTTTCCCTTTTATAGACGGAGGGGGCAACAAATTGATAGCGACGCCTGTAACCGTCTGGTAGTGGGCCGCCCAGAGTCAGGAGAAATTTATTACGGAGGGTAGTGGAGTGGGATCGTGGCTATCGCCGTGGCTCGCTACGTGGAATCAGTTACGGAGAGTCGAGCGGCGTCCGCTGTCGTGACTCGACAGGGAGTGGTGGACTCGCACAGAATCCGCCGCAGGGAGTGGAGCAGAGTCGTGGCCGTTAATACGGCCTGTCAGGGAGTAATGGGGCTACGCAGGGTCCGCCGCAAGGAGTGGAGCAGTGGTGTCCGTTACTGTGGCTTGTCAGGGGATCCAGACTTGTTGGTCGAAGTTCGGTTGGAGTTGGTAGCGAGGTCCGGCACCCGTAGGAGTTTGGACGAGGCTTACCAGCGGCAGAAGTCGTGGACGGAGCCCGGCTCCTGTAGAAGCCAGGGCGGGGTCTTCCTTGCTGCAGAAATCGTGGGTGGAGCCTGGCTCCCGTAGGAGTCCGGGCGGAGTCTTCCTTGCTGTAGAAGTCGTGGAAAGAGCCTAGCTCCCGTAGGAGTCCGGGCGGAGTCTTCCTTGCTGTAGAAGTCGTGGATGGAGCCCGGCTCCCGTAGGTGTCCGGGCGGAGTCTTCCTTGCGGTAGAAGTCATGGATGGAGCCCGGCTCTCGTAGGAGTCCGGGCGGAGTCTTCCTTGCTGTAGAAGTCGTGGATGGAGCCCGGCTCCCGTAGGAGTCCAGGCGGAGTCTTCTTTGCTGTAGAAGTCATGGACGGAGCTCGGCTCCCGTAGGAGTCCGGGCGGAGTCTTCCTTGCTGCAAAAATCGTGGATGGAGCCCGGCTCCCGTAGGAGTTCGGGCGGAGTCTTCCTTGTTGTAGAAGTCGTGGACGGAGCCCAGCTCCCGTAGGAGTCCGGGCGGAGTCTTCCTTGCTGTAGAAGTCATGGACGGAGCCCGGCTCCCGTAGGAGTCCGGGCGGAGTCTTCCTTGCTGTAGAAGTCGTGGATGGAGCCCGGCTCCCGTAGGAGTCCGGGCGGAGTCTTCCTTGCTGTAGAAGTCATGGACGGAGCCCGGCTCCCGTAGGAGTCCGGGCGGAGTCTTCCTTGCCGTAGAAGTCAGGGACGGAGCCTGGCTCCCGTAGGAGTCCGGGCGGAGTCTTCCTTGCCGTAGAAGTCGTGAACGGAGCCCAGCTCCCGTAGGAGTCCGGGCAGAGTCTTCCTTGCCGTAGAAGTCGTGGATGGAGCCCGGCTCTCGTAGGAGTCCGAGCAGAGTCTTCCTTGCCGTAGAAGTCGTGGACGGAGCCTGGCTCCTGTAGGAGTCCGGGCGGAGTCTTCCTTGCTGTAGAAGTCGTGGACGGAGCCCGGCTCCCGTAGGAGTCCGGGCGGAGTCTTCCTTGCTGTAGAAGTCGTGGATGGAGCCCGACTCCCGTAAAAGTCCGGGCGGAGTCTTCCTTGCTGCAGAAATCGTGGACGGAGCCCGGCTCCCGTAGGAGTCCGGACGGAGTCTTCCTTGCTGTAGAAGTTGTGGACAGAGCCCGACTCCCGTAGGAGTCCGGGCGGAGTCTTCCTTGCTGTAGAAGTCATGGACGGAGCCCGGCTCCCGTAGGAGTCCGGGCGGAGTCTTCCTTGCTGTAGAAGTCGTGGACGGAGCCCGGCTCCCGTAGGAGTCCGGGCAGAGCGACGGGAGCTCACCAACAGTTGTTGAAAGTCGGAAGAGACTTGCGAGGGTCGACCCTGCCAAGAACTTCGGCCGAGGGTATTTTATGCCCAACACCTACGGTCCTGAAGCAAGAAGTCTCCCTCTCGTGAAGATGATACTGCCAAATTAGTTACTGAGTAGCCTCCGGACACTCCTCCCTCCAAATAGTAGAGCTCATTACGCATTACATCAGTCCCAAGTTTCCTCCCTGTCCTTGGCTCCTGAAAGACACAATGTATTTTGAAAAAAATTATGGCAGAATTAAGATCATTCGTAATAGCCCTAATGGATAGGAGATTGATAGGGAATCTAGGGACATGTAGAACAGATGATTAGGATAATTCGGAAGTACATTTGATAGATCTTTTTTCAGAAATAGAGACAAAAGAACTATCAGCAAGACAAACTTTATCACAATCGGAACAAGGAATATAAGACACAAAATCTCTAAAGGATCTAGTCATATGATTGGATGCTTTAGAGTCAACTATCCATGGAGAAAAATTACTACAGTTATGAGCATGAACTTGATCACCAATACCTGTTTGGGCAAAATTACCCGGATATAGAGAATTGCCTGGTTGATATGGAGAATCTTCTATGGAAACATTATTTTCAAAAATATTTACACCAGATCTGAACTTTTTCAAAAATTGCATTCTTCGACTGATAATTTTCCCACAAAAAAAAAATGGGCATGATTATACTGACCTCGGCCTTTACCAAAATAACCACCTCCATGACCACGGCCTCTAGTCAGACGACCATGCAGCTCATAGCAGTAAGCTTTGATGTGGCCCAGCTTATGACAATGGTCACAAATCTTGACCTCACGAGGTCGAAACTGAGTCTCTTGAGCAGAATTGATAGGAGAAGAGCTTCTGAAAGTAGTTGGCTGTACCACAAGTACAGAGCATATAGCTGTGTTCATAAAAAAAGACAGTGGCTAATTGAGTTTCTTCACTAAGAACCAAAAAAATAGCTTCATCTAGAGTTGGCCACTCCTGTGTACTAAGAATAGAAGAGAGTTGATACTCAATCTCTAGGTTTAGCCTATCCAAAAGATCATCAAGGCGTTGACGCTCTATCCATTTGCGGAACACATCAACATCATCAGGACGAGTAGGGTTAAAGAGACCATAAAAATCAAAATCATTCCACAACTTCTTTAACTCTCCAACATACTTTGTTATAGATCAGACACCTGAGTAAGTCCTCGAAGCTCTCGCTGGATCTTATGGGCATGCATATTATTGCCTTTATAGGAATAAGTTGTGGCCACAGTCTGCCACAACTCATAAGCATTCGTCAGTGCCCTACTGCGAGCAATACTTGGTACCATAGAGGTAGGGGGAATTTATTGCGGAGGGTAGTGGAGTGGGATCGTGGCTATCGCCGTGGCTCGCTAAGTGGAATCAGTTACGGGGAATCGAGCGGCGTCCGCTGTCGTGACTCGTCAGAGAGTGGTGGACTCGCACAGAATCCATCGTAGGGAGTGGAGCAGAGTCGTGGCCGTTAATACGGCCTGTCAGGGAGTAATGGGGCTACGCAGGGTCTGCCGTAAGGAGTGGAGCAGTGGTGTCCATTACTGTGGCTTGTCAGGGGATCCAGTCTTGTTGGCCAAAGTTCGGTTGGAGTTGGCAGCAAGGTCTGGCACCCGTAGGAGTTTGGACGAGGCTTACCAGTGGCAGAAGTCGTGGATGGAGCCCGACTCCCGCAGGAGCCCGGGCGGGGTCTTCCTTGCTGCAGAAATCGTGGGTGGAGCCCGGCTCCCGTAGGAGTCCGGGCGGAGTCTTCCTTGCTGTAGAAGTCATGGACAGAGCCCGGCTCCCGTAGGAGTCCGGGCGGAGTCTACCTTGCTGTAGAAGTTGTGGACGGAGCCCGGCTCCCGTAGGAGTCCGGACGGAGTCTTCCTTGCTGTAGAAGTCGTGGACGGAGCCTGGCTCCCGTAGGAGTCCGGGCGGAGTCTTCCTTGCTGTAGAAGTCGTGGACGGAGCCCGACTCCCGTAGGAGTCCGGGCGGAGTCTTCCTTGCTGTAGAAGTTGTGGACGGAGCCCGGCTCCCGTAGGAGTCCGGGCGGAGTCTTCCTTGCTGTAGAAGTCATGGATGGAGCCCGGCTCCCGTAGGAGTCTGGGCGGAGTCTTCCTTGCTCAGAAATCGTGGACGGAGCCCGACTCCCGTAGGAGTCCGGGCGGAGTCTTCCTTGCTGTAGAAGTCGTGGACGGAGCCCGACTCCTGTAAGAGTCCGGGCGGAGTCTTCCTTGCTGTAGAAGTCGTGGATGGAGCCTGGCTCTCGTAGGAGTCCGGGCGGAGTCTTCCTTGCTGTAGAAGTCATGGACGGAGCCCGGCTCCTGTAGGAGTCCGGGCGGAGTTTTCCTTGCTGTAGAAGTCATGGATGGAGCCCGGGTGGAGTCTTCCTTGCTGTAGAAGTCGTGGACGGAGCCCGGCTCTCGTAGGAGTCCGGACGGAGTCTTCCTTGCCGTAGAAGTCGTGGACGGAGCCCGGCTCCCGTAGGAGTCCGGGCGAAGTCTTCCTTGCTGTAGAAGTCGTGGATGGAGCCCGGCTCCCGTAGGAGTCCGGGCGGATTCTTCCTTGCTGTAGAAGTCGTGGACGGAGCCCGACTCCCGTAAAAGTCCGGGCGGAGTCTTCCTTGCTGCAGAAATCATGGACGGAGCCCGGCTCCCGTAGGAGTCCGGACGGAGTCTTCCTTGCTGTAGAAGTCGTGGACAGAGCCCGACTCCCGTAGGAGTCCGGGCGGAGTCTTCCTTGCCGTAGAAGTCATGGACGGAGCCTGGCTCCCGTAGGAGTCCGGGCGGAGTCTTCCTTGCCGTAGAAGTCATGGACGGAGCCTGGCTCCCGTAGGAGTCCGAGCGGAGTCTTTCTTGCTGTAGAAGTCGTGGACGGCGCCCGGCTCCCGTAGGAGTCCGGGCGGAGCGATGGGAGCTCACCAACAGTTGTTGAAAGTCGGAAGAGACTCGCGAGGGTCGACCCTGCCAAGAACTTTGATCGAGGGTATTTTATGCCCAACACCAGTCCCCCCACTTCCGAGTTTGAATTTCGAATGAAGAAAGTACAGAGAGGTTGTCGCAGCCGAAGTTCTCCCCCTGACGTCCGGACGCAACCATCCTCGGATATGTCGACATTTAATGCGCGCATGCCAGAGCCCTTTTTTCGATTAGGGCGACCCGAAGAGTCTTTTCGGGACTCCCACCGAGATGCAATCCCAAGCGTCGCGCCATGGAAATTTGCGAACAGTCAATCCTCGATAGCGGTGAGCGGGACACGCGGGACACGTGGTAAGCACCGGTTGGTCTAGAGACGCCCGCCATCATAATCGTGCTAAGATCCGCTGCCTATTTAAATCCCTTACCCTTCCTTCGGGATTTTACTCCGCCAAAAGGACGACGCCTTTCTTTCGTCTGAGAGCCTAGCTACTCAGCCACTCCCTCGGTGCCCCTGTCAACTCCGAGCGTCCTCCGCACCGATCTTTGCCGTCTTCAGCTCCCCGATTCCTCTCTAAGGGGTTTCCCCGCCATGTCCTCCACTCCGGAGGCCATCCTCAAGGGGATGTCAAGGGCTTGGAGGAAGGTAAGGAGGAGAACTGCGGTCCGCGAGTTTTCCGATCATCGAGCGGCCGCTGAAGGTCCCTGTTGTTTCAAAGGGGGTTCGAGGAAGAATTCCTTCAACAACAGGGGTTTAATAACGGAGACCGTCGGTAAAGGCGTTCTGCCCGAGAATTTTGGAGTAGCAAGACGGGGTGATATCGGTCAGGAGGGCAGAGCTGTTGTCACAAGCTGTGGTGGGATCCTTGATGTCGTCGGGGCCGAGGGACCAGAAGTGGTCGGCATCGACGGTGGGGCAGTAAAACTTGTTGCGGGGATGGTGGAAGTAGCGCATGCCGACCTTGCCGGAGCATTTTGGACGGCGGCTGTCACGGAGCATTCGGTGATGGCGCATATCTTTGGCGCCACCGCTGCCTCCAGGGTGACTTCGGTTCTTCTTGAAACAGGTCTTCATCGCTGCCGCCGTTGCCCTTACTGCCCCCTGAAATCTATCCCATCCTTTTCCCCCCGGGGTTGGGACTTCGGAGGTGGAGCGAAACAAGGTGGGGCGAGAGCCGATAGGCCTGCCACACGTACTGGAAAATGCGGCTGGGAAGGACAGAAACGGGAAGAGAAGTTTGCAGCTTGAAGCGGCCTCCGGTGTATCCTTTCCAAGCCGTGTTCTCAGGCCTTGTAATAATGTATTCTTTTCTGGCCCTCCGGGTCTTGTAACGTACATCTTGTTAGTTGAAAAATGAGAAGGAGATTTTGTTACCTCGTCCGCACTTTGCATCGAATTGTTGTCTGTCGAACTTCCTTCCTTTTCTCATCTTTTCTTCTTCTTTCTTCTCTCTTCTTCTTCTTTTTTTTTTTTTTAATGTCGTCCTAAGGCCACCGGTGGCCCTTTTATTCATGTTGAATTATCGTTTGCCGAGCTCCTTTTCAATTTTTGCATCATTTGAAGATACCCGGTTGCCATCACATCGACCCATCTTCTCTGTCAGTGGCCACAGACTCGCCTGGGGGCCATTCGGGCTTGGTGTCCCCCTCAGGGCTTGAGCTCGGAGGTCCGAGCTTCCGTCACCCTAAGGAAATTATCCTACCTTGGATTTGTGTCGAAAGCTTCCTTGAAAGCTGGGACTCCTGATGGGAGCCCCAATCCCTGCTGTGGCGGGTTCTCTGCACCTTGGACGCTGTTTGTTTTTCAATCGTCGCTGATGTGGTCCATCGCCTTCCTTTTTCTTTTTCACTTGGAATTTTTCCTCCGCTCTCAGTGAGGCCACGGGAGTTCGGCTCCCGTAGGTGAAGTCGGGGTGAAGTTCGGCTCCCGTGGGAGTCGGGGCGAAGATCACCAGCAGTTGAAGTTAGTGACGAAGCCCGGCTCCCGTAGGAGTCCGGACGGAGTCCTCCATGTGATTGGAGTTGCGGACGGAGCCCGGCTCCCGTAAGAGTCCGGTCGGAGCTTACCACCGGTTGAAGTTGGTGACGGAGCTCGGCTCCCGTAGGAGTCTGGGCGAAGTCCTCCTCGCGGTAGAAGTTGCGGATGGAGCTCGGCTCCCGTAGGAGTCCGGGCCTTCGACTTCGCTCAATCTAGGGCGAGGTTCTCCTCCTGTCCTTAGCAGGACTGTGGGGGCGCGTATGGGCGTTGCAGGGCCTCTCCCCCCATCCGGTCTAAATAGAACCGGGCCTTCGACTTTGCTCAAGTTAGGGCGAGGTTTTCCTCCTGTCCCTAACAGGACTGTGGGGGCGCATATGGGCGTTGCAGGGCCTCTCCCCCCATCCGGTCTAAATGAAACCGGACCTTCGACTTTGCTCAAGTTAGGGTGAGGTTTTCCTCCTGTCCCTAACAGGACTGTGGGGGCGCATATGGGCGTTGCAGGGCCTCTCCCCCCATCCGGTCTAAATGGAATCGGGCCTTCGACTTTGCTCAAGTTAGGGCGAGATTTTTCTCCTGTCCCTAATAGGGCTGTGGGGGCGCATATGAGCGTTGCAGGGCCTCTCCCCCCATCCGGTCTAAATAGAACCGGGCCTTCGACTTTGCTCAAGTTAGGGCGAGGTTTTCCTCCTGTCCCTAACAGGGCTGTGGGGGCGCATATGGGCGTTGCAGGGCTTCTCCCCCCATCCGGTCTAAATGGAATCGGGCTTTCGACTTTGTCGGGATGAGGTTTCCCTTTCATTTCTGATGCAGTTTGTTTGAATTGTCCAAAGACATACAGGTATGCAACTTTCAATTAAAATGAAGTTATTGGTAGTACATCCGTAAGTTTTTCGAGCTCCACGATCGCAGGAGGTCGGCTCCTCCGAGTTCCTTAAGATAATAAGTTCCAGACCGGACTACTTCTTTGACTTCATACGGTCCTTCCCAGTTTGGGATGAGTTTCTCCCGGTCATGAGGTTGTGAGACAGCGGCTCGTCAAAGCACTAGATCTCCCGCTCTAAAGGCTTTGTTCTTGACCCGGGCGTTGTAATATCGAGCGACTTTCTGTCTGTAGGCTGCCATTCGAACCTGAGCTATCTCCCATCTTTCTTCCAGCAGGTCAAGGTTGGCTCTAAGACTTTGCGAATTTTGATGTTCGTCGAACGCCACGACTCGTGCCGATGGGAGTTTAAGCTCGATTGGGATAACGACTTCCGTACCGAAGGCTAAGGCAAAGGGGGTCTCCCCCGTAGGTAGCCTCTGGGTAGTTCGATACGCCCACAACACATGATAAAGTTCGTCCGCCCAAGTTTCCTTCGCTTTTTCGAGCCTTGTCTTAATCCCCTGTAAAAGGGTCCTGTTGGTCACCTCAGCTTCGCAATTCGCCTGGGGATGGGCTACTGATGTGAAGTTGTGGGAGATGTTTAGATCTTCACAGAATTCGGTGAATTTTGCTCCCATGAATTGCCGTCCATTATCAGTGATTAGGGTTCTAGGCAGACCAAACCTACACACGATCGACTTCCAGACGAAATCTTGCACTTTTGCTTCTGTGATTTTCGCTAGTGGTTCGGCTTCGACCCATTTGGTGAAGTAGTCGATCGCTACAAGGAGGAATTTTGTTTGCCCAGGCGTCATGGGAAAGGGGCCAAGGATGTCCATCCCCCATTGTGCAAAAGGCCATGGGGCACTCAAGGGTGTGAGCTCGGTGGCGGGCTGTCTCTGGATGTTGGCGTATCTCTGACATCGATCACACTTTTTGATATATTCGATCGAATCATGATGCATTGTCGGCCAGTAATACCCTTGACGGAGCAACTTGTGGGATAAAGATCTAGCTCCCAAATGGTTTCCGCAGATTCCTTCATGCACTTCCCACAAGGCGTAGTCAGCCTCCGAAGGCCGGAGGCATTTTAAGAGGGGCAAGGAGTATGATCTCTTGTACAATTTGCCCTCATAAAAGATGTACCGGGAGGCTTGGTTCCGGAGCTTCCGAGCTTCTTTCGCATCCTGAGGGAGAACTCCATCTCTGAGATAGATTATCAGTGGGTCGACCCAGCTGGGCTCATGGTCAATCTCCATCACGGGCCGTGATTCTTCTGTACTCGGGTGTTTTAAAACTTCGAAGAGGACGTCTTTGGGCAATTCGGTCGGAGCCAACGTTGCCAGCTTGGAGAGAAGGTCAGCCCTGGTATTTTCCAACCTCGAGATCTGTCTAATGTTGAAGCTGCTAAAGGCGGGGGTGAGCTCCTTTACCTTCTCAAGGTATTTGGCCATATTGTCCTCCCGCGCCTCGTAACTCCCGCTGACTTACCCCACCACTAGTTGAGAGTCACTGTGCACCTGGAGCTGACTTATTTCTAGCTCTTTGGCGATCCTTAGTCCTGCGATCAGAGCTTCGTATTTCGCTCCATTGTTTGTTGCGGGGAACTCAAAATGCAGAGCGTATTCCGTGATGACTCCCTCCGGACTGACCAAGATCAGGCCTGCACCTGCGCCCGACATGTTGGAAGATCCGTCCACATAGAGGGCCCAAAAGCGATCAGAGGGATCGGCCTCTTCTTCGGAGGAGTTTGGTTGGGACTTCAGGTCGTCAACTTTACTTTGTTCAGGTTCAGCCTCCTCTGAGATGGTACACTCTACTATGAAATCTGCCAATATTTGAGCCTTCACTGCTGGCCTGGGTCGATAGTTGATGTCAAATTCTGTGAGCTCGATCGTCCATTTTGCCATCCTCCCAGAGGCGTCTGCCCGGTGCAAGATTGCCTTGATCGGTTGATCAGTGAGCAGCGTCACGGTGTGTCCTTGAAAATAGGGCCGGAGCCTCCGGACTGCGATCAACAAGGCGTAAGTCAGTTTTTCTAATTTGGTGTACCTGGTCTCGACGTCCCTCAAAGCGCGGCTGACGTAGTAGATCGGCCGCTGGATCTTCGCCTCTTCTTTGACAAGGACGGCCGCGAGAGCCATGGGAGAGACCGCCAGGTATAAAAATAGTTCCTCCCCAGGCTCAGGCTTTGCCAACAGCGTGGGTGAGCCAAGGTAGCTCCTTAGTTCTTCGAACGTCTGTTGGCACTCAGAGGTCCAACAGAAGTTCTTCGGCTGCTTGAGGGTTTGAAAGAAGGGCAAGCACCATTCGGCCGACCTTGCGACGAAGCGATTAAGGGCCGCTATCCTCCCCGTGAGGCACTGAATCTCTTTTATCAACTTTGGGGCGGCCATCTCCTGGATGGTGCAAATGTTCTCTGGATTGGCCTCGATCCCGCGCTCTGATACCATGAAGCCCAAGAATTTTTCTGAGGTTACGCCGAAAGCGCATTTAGTTGGGTTCAGCTTCATTCTATATTTTTGGAGGGCGTCGAAGGTCTCCTCGAGGTCGGTGACATGATCTCTGGAAGATTTGCTTTTTACGAGCATATCGTCCACGTAGACCTCCATGTTACGGCCGATCTGCTCCTTGAAGATTTTGTTCACCAACCGTTGGTAGGTCGCGCCCGCATTCTTGAGGCCGAAAGGCATGACCTTGTAACAGTAAAGGCCACGATTAGTGATGAAAGCTATCTTTTCTTCATCTTCCGGTGCCATTCTAATTTGATTATAGCCAGAGAACGCATCCATGAAGGTGAGGAGCTCATGACCCAAGGTTGCGTCCACCAGTTGATCGATTCTGGGAAGGGGATAGCTGTCCTTCGGACAGGCCTTATTCAGCTTTTTGAAGTCTATGCACATCCTCCACTTGCCGTTTGCTTTTTTGACCAGGACAACGTTGGAAATCCAATCAGGATAATTGACTTCCTTAATGAATCCGGCCTTAAGGAGCTTATCCACTTCCTCGACTATCGCCTTCTGCCTCTCCGGAGCATGACTTCAGATTTTTTCTTTCGTCGGTCGATGCTGTGGATCGACGGCCAGATGATGCTCCATGACTTCCGTGTCAATCCCCGGCATGTCTGCTGGAACCCAAGCGAAAACGTCCGCATTCTTTCATAAAAAATCAATGAGATGCGTCCGCACCTCCTCCCCTAGGTTGGAGCCGATCATCGCTACATGCTCCGCGTTCCCGTCGTTCAAAGGGATTGGTACCAGATCTTCGATTGGGGCGCCCCTCTCTTCGGTGAGGTCATCGTGAGCATCCAGTCCATCGACGGGGCAGGAGTCAGATTGATCGCTTCTTCACAAGGCTATATTGTAGCAGTGTCTGGCCAGGGCTTGGTCTCCCCGGACCTCTCCGGTCCCCTGGTTGGTGGGGAACTTCAACTTCAAATGGTAGGTCGATACGATGGCTCGGAGAGCATTGAGGCCAGATCAGCCGAGGATTGCATTGTAGGCGGATGGCGCCTTCACCACCAAGAAATTCACCAGGGCCTTGGATTGCCTTGGATATTGACCTGCGGCCACAGTCAAAGTTATTATTCCTTCCGTCGGAACGGCGTCGCCGGTAAACCCTACCAAAGGGGAGCTGATCGGTCTCAGATGGTTGTCAAGAGTGGACATTCTTGAAAAGGCATCGTAGAACAAGATGTCGGCCGAACTTCCATTGTCGACAAGAACACGACGGACGTCGTAATTTACTATATTCAAGGAAACTACGACCGTGTCGTTATGAGGGAATTGGACTCCCTGAGTGTCTTCTTCGGTAAAGGTTATGGGCTCTTCAGTCTTTTGTCGCTTGGGGGATACGGCCGGTATGTTGGTCGTTTTCTGCCGGGATCCTCTCGAGATGGTGTTGGCGAAATCTGTCGGAGGCCGATCGCCCGGCCACTCCATGCCGGCGACCATAGCCAGAGGGTGCGAGGCTTGGGAAATCAGAGGCGAGATCGGGGTCTGAGATATGGTTGCGGAGGCCGTGGGTAGCTGCGCGGATGCTTCGCGAGAAGGCATCGGGCGAGGATCCAGTGGGGGAAAGGAGGAGTGGGTGCCGGAGAAGATGACCGGAGGCGGTCCCGTTGAGCACTCCTTTAAGAACAAGGATGCTGCGAAGACACAAGCCCCCCTTCCTCTAGCGTCAATCTTGTTGGTGCAAAAATCCGCTTGCGTCGGAGAAGCTGGAGTTGAGGGAGTCGCGGTCGCCACCGGAACCTGCAAAAGAAGTCTAAACCAGAGGTGGGGTTGCTCCGACAAAACCCTCCGACGCTCAAGTCAGTTCTATGCCTCAACAAGAATGGAGTGCTCGAACGAAAATTTTAGCAGAGTTTTTAGGTAAAAATGAGAGCCTATAGAATAACGTATCTGGGGTTTCCCTTTTATAGATGGAGGGGGCAACAAATTGATAGCGACGCCTGTAACCGTCTGGTAGTGGGCCGTCCAGAGTCAGGAGAAATTTATTGCGGAGGGTAGTGGAGTGGGATCGTGGCTATCGCCGTGGCTCGCTACGTGGAATCAGTTACGGGGAATCGAGCGACATCCGCTGTCGTGACTCGACAGGGAGTGGTGGACTCGCACAGAATCCACCGTAGGGAGTGGAGCAGAGTCGTGGCCGTTAATACGACCTGTCAGGGAGTAATGGGGCTACACAGGGTCCGCCACAAAGAGTGGAGCAGTGGTGTCCGTTACTGTGGCTTGTCAGGAGATCCAGACTTGTTGGCCGAAGTTCGGTTGGAGTTGGTAGCGAGGTCCGGCACCCGTAGGAGTTTGGATGAGGCTTACCAGCGGCAGAAGTCATGGACGGAGCCCGGCTCCTGTAGGAGCCCGGGCGGGGTCTTCCTTGCTGCAGAAATCGTGGGTGGAGCCCGACTCCCGTAGGAGTCCGGGCGGAGTCTTCCTTGCTGTAGAAGTCGTAGACGGAGCCCAGCTCCCGTAGGAGTCCGGGCGGAGTCTTCCTTGCTGTAGAAGTCGTGGACGGAGCCCGACTCCCGTAGGAGTCCGGGCGGAGTCTTCCTTGCTGTAGAAGTCATGGATGGAGCCTGGCTCTCGTAGGAGTCCGGGCGGAGTCTTCTTTGCTGTAGAAGTCGTGGACGGAGCCCGGCTCCCGTAGGAGTCCGGGCGGAGTCTTCCTTGCTGTAGAAGTCGTGGACGGAGCCCGACTCCCGTAGGAGTCTGGGCGGAGTCTTCCTTGCTGTAGAAGTCATGGACGGAGCCTGGCTCCCGTAGGAGTCCGGGCGGAGTCTTTCTTGCTGCAAAAATCATGGACAGAGCCCGGCTCCCGTAGGAGTCCGGGCGGAGTCTTCCTTGCTGTAGAAGTCGTGGACGGAGCCCGGCTCCAGTAGGAGTCCGGGCGGAGTCTTCCTTGCTGTAGAAGTCGTGGACGGAGCCCGGCTCCCGTAGGAGTCCGGGCGGAGTCTTCCTTGCTGTAGAAGTCGTGGATGGAGCCCGGCTCCCGTAGGAGTCCGGGCGGAGTCTTCCTTGCCGTAGAAGTCGTGGATGGAGCCCGGCTCCCGTAGGAGTCCGGGCGGAGTCTTCCTTGCCATAGAAGTCGTGGATGGAGCCCGGCTCCCGTAGGAGTCCGGGCGGAGTCTTCCTTGCCGTAGAAGTCGTGGACGGAGCCCGGCTCCTATAGGAGTCCGGGCGGAGTCTTCCTTGCTGTAGAAGTCATGGACGGAGCCCGGCTCCCGTAGGAGTCCGGGCGGAGTCTTCCTTGTTGTAGAAGTCGTGGACGGAGCCCGGCTCCCGTAAAAGTTCGGGCGGAGTCTTCCTTGCTGCAGAAATCGTGGACGGAGCCCGGATCCCGTAGAAGTCCGGGCGGAGTCTTCCTTGCCGTAGAAGTCATGGACGGAGCCCGGCTCCCGTAGGAGTCCGGGCGGAGTCTTCCTTGCCGTAGAAGTCGTAGACGGAGCCCGGCTCCCGTAGGAGTCCGGGCGGAGTCTTCCTTGCTGTAGAAGTCGTGGACGGAGCCCAGCTCCCGTAGGAGTCCGGACGGAGCAACGGGAGCTCACCAACAGTTGTTGAAAGTCGGAAGAGACTCGCGAGGGTCGACCCTGCCAAGAACTTCGGCCGAGGGTATTTTATGCCCAACACCTACGGTCCTGAAGCAATAAGTCTCCCTCTCGTGAAGATGATACTGCCAAATTAGTCTCTGAGTAGCCTCCGGACACTCCTCCCTCCAAATAGTAGAGCTCATTACGCATTACATCAGTCCCAAGTTTCCTCCTTGTCCTTGGCTCCTGAAAGACACAATGTATTTTGAAAAAAATTATGGCAGAATTAAGATCATTCGTAATAGCACTAATAGATAGGAGATTGATAGAGAATCTAGGGACATGTAGAACAGATGATTAGGATAATTCGAAAGTACATTTGATAGATCCTTTTTCAGAAATAGAGACAAAAGAACTATCAGCAAGACAAACTTTATCACAATCGGAACAAAGAATATAAGACACAAAATCTCTAAAGGATCTAGTCATATGATTGGATGCTTTAGAGTCAACTATCCATGGAGAAAAATTACTACAGTTATGAGCATGAACTTGATCACCAATACTTGTTTGGGCAAAATTACCCGGATAGAGAGAATTGGCTGGTTGATTCAGAGAATCTTCTATGGAAACATTGTTTTCAAAAATATTTACACCAGATCTGAACTTTTTCAAAAATTGCATTCTTCGACTGATAATTTTCCCATAGAAAAAAAATGGGCATGATTATACTGACCTCGGCCTTTACCAAAATAACCACCTCCACGTCCACGGCCTCTAGTCAGACGACCATGCAGCTCATAGCAGTAAGCTTTGATGTGGTCCAGCTTATGACAGTGGTCACAAATCTTGACCTCATGAGGTCGAAACTGAGTCTCTTGAGCAGAATTGATAGGAGAAGAGCTTCTGAAAGTAGTTGGCTATACCACAAGTATAGAGTATATAGCTGTGTTCATAAAAAAAGACAGTGGCTAATTGAGTTTCTTCACTAAGAACCAAAAAAATAGCTTCATCTAGAGTTGGCCACTCCTGTGTACTAAGAATAGAAGAGAGTTGATACTCAATCTCTAGGTTTAGCCCAACCAAAGGATCATCAAGGCGTTGACGCTCTATCCATTTGCGGAACACATCAACATCATCAGGACGAGTAGGGTTAAAGAGACTATAAAAATCAAAATCATTCCACAACTTCTTTAACTCTCCAACATACTTTGTTATAGATCGGACACCTGAGTAAGTCCTCAAAGCTCTCGCTGGATCTTATGGGCATGCATATTATTGCCTTTATAGGAATAAGTTGTGGCCACAGTCTGCCACAACTCATAAGCATTCGTCAGTGCCCTACTGCGAGCAATACTTGGTACCATAGAGGTAGGGGGAATTTATTGCGGAGGGTAGTGGAGTGGGATCGTGGCTATCGCCGTGGCTCGCTACGTGGAATCAGTTACGGGAAATCGAGCGGCGTCTGCTGTCGTGACTCGTCAGAGAGTGGTGGACTCGCACAGAATCCGCCGTAGGGAGTGGAGCAGAGTCGTGGCCGTTAATACGGCCTGTCAGGGAGTAATGGGGCTACGCAGGGTCCGCTGCAAGGAGTGGAGCAGTGGTGTCCGTTACTGTGGCTTGTCAGGAGATCCAGACTTGTTGGCCGAAGTTCGGTTGGAGTTGGTAGCGAGGTCCGGCACCCGTAGGAGTTTGGACGAGGCTTACCAGCGGCAGAAGTCGTGGACGGAGCCCGGCTCCTATAGGAGCCCGGGCGGGGTCTTCCTTGCTGCAGAAATCATGGGTGGAGCCCGACTCCCGTAGGAGTCCGGGCGGAGTCTTCCTTGCTGTAGAAGTCGTGGACGGAGCCCAGCTCCCGTAGGAGTCTGGGCGGAGTCTTCCTTGCTGTAGAAGTCATGGACGGAGCTCGACTCCCGTAGGAGTCCGGGCGGAGTCTTCCTTGCTGTAGAAGTCGTGGACGGAGCCTGGCTCTCGTAGGAGTCCGGGCGGAGTCTTCCTTGCTGTAGAAGTCATGGACGGAGCCCGGCTTCCGTAGGAGTCCGGGCGGAGTCTTCCTTGCTGTAGAAGTCGTGGACGGAGCCCGACTCCCGTAGGAGTCCGGGCGGAGTCTTCCTTGCTGTAGAAGTCATGGACGGAGCCCGGCTCCCGTAGGAGTCCGGGCGGAGTCTTTCTTGCTGCAAAAATCATGGACAGAGCCCGGCTCCCGTAGGAGTCCGGGCGGAGTCTTCCTTGCTGTAGAAGTCGTGGATGGAGCCCGGCTTCCGTAGGAGTTCGGGCGGAGTCTTCCTTGCTGTAGAAGTCGTGGATGGAGCCCGGCTCCCGTAGGAGTCCGGGCGGAGTCTTCCTTGCCGTAGAAGTCGTGGACGGAGCCCGGCTCCCGTAGGAGTCCGGGCGGAGTCTTCCTTGCTGTAGAAGTCGTGGATGGAGTCCGGCTCCTGTAGGAGTCCAGGCGGAGTCTTCCTTGCCGTAGAAGTCATGGACGGAGCCCGGCTCCCATAGGAGTCCGGGCGGAGTCTTCCTTGCTGTAGAAGTCGTGGACGGAGCCCGGCTCCCGTAGGAGTCCGGGCGGAGTCTTCCTTGTTGTAGAAGTCGTGGACGGAGCCCGGCTCCCGTAAAAGTCCGGGCGGAGTCTTCCTTGCTGCAGAAATCGTGGACGGAGCCCGGTTCCCGTAGGAGTCCGGGCGGAGTCTTCCTTGCTGTAGAAGTCGTGGACGGAGCCCGACTCCCGTAGGAGTCCGGGCGGAGTCTTCTTTGCCGTAGAAGTCATGGACAGAGCCCGGCTCCCGTAGGAGTCCGGGCGGAGTCTTCCTTGCTGTAGAAGTCGTGGACGGAGCCCGGCTCCCGTAGGAGTCCGGACGGAGAGACGGGAGCTCACCAACAGTTGTTGAAAGTCGGAAGAGACTCGCGAGGGTCGACCCTGCCAAGAACTTCGACCGAGGGTATTTTATGCCCAACACCTACGGTCCTGAAGCAATAAGTCTTTCTCTCGTGAAGATGATACTGCCAAATTAGTCTCTGAGTAGCCTCCGGACACTCCTCCCTCCAAATAGTAGAGCTCATTACGCATTACATCAGTCCCAAGTTTCCTCCCTGTCCTTGGCTCCTGAAGACACAATGTATTTTGAAAAAAATTATGGCAGAATTAAGATCATTCGTAATAGCACTAATGGATAGGAGATTGATAGGGAATCTAGGGACATGTTGAACAGATGATTAGGATAATTCGGAAGTACATTTGATAGATCCTTTTTCAGAAATAGAGACAAAAGAACTATCAGCAAGACAAACTTTATCACAATCGGAACAAAGAATATAAGGCACAAAATCTCTAAAGGATCTAGTCATATGATTGGATGCTTTAGAGTCAACTATCCATGGAGAAAAATTACTACAGTTATGAGCATGAACTTGATCACCAATACTTGTTTGGGCAAAATTACCCGGATAGAGAGAATTGGCTGGTTGATTCGGAGAATCTTCTATGGAAACATTGTTTTCAAAAATATTTACATCAGATCTGAACTTTTTCAAAAATTGCATTCTTCGACTGATAATTTTCCCACAGAAAAAAAATGGGCATGATTATACTGACCTCGGCCTTTACCAAAATAACCACCTCCACGACCACGGCCTCTAGTCAGACGACCATGCAGCTCATAGCAGTAAGCTTTGATGTGGCCTAGCTTATGACAGTGGTCACAAATCTTGACCTCACGAGGTCGAAACTGAGTCTCTTGAGCAGAATTGATAGGAGAAGAGCTTCTGAAAGTAGTTGGCTGTACCACAAGTACAGAGCATATAGCTGTGTTCATAAAAAAAGACAGTGGCTAATTGAGTTTCTTCACTAAGAATCAAAAAAATAGCTTCATCTAGAGTTGGCCACTCCTGTGTACTAAGAATAGAAGAGAGTTGATACTCAATCTCTAGGTTTAGCCCATCCAAAAGATCATCAAGGCGTTGACGCTCTATCCATTTGCGGAACACATCAACATCATCAGGACGAGTAGGGTTAAAGAGACTATAAAAATCAAAATCATTCCACAACTTCTTTAACTCTCCAACATACTTTGTTATAGATCGGACACCTGAGTAAGTCCTCGAAGCTCTCGCTGGATCTTATGGGCATGCATATTATTGCCTTTATAGGAATAAGTTGTGGCCACAGTCTGCCACAACTCATAAGCATTCGTCAGTGCCCTACTGCGAGCAATACTTGGTTCCATAGAGGCAAGGAGCCATGCTACCACCCTAGAGTTATTAGAATTCTACTGCCTTACAGCTATCCCATCTCCTTCTAGCCTTTTTGCAGTACCACTTATGAACCTCTTAAGATTGTGAGAATCTAAAATTAGATGAACATGTGGCGTCCAACTCAAGTAGGTACTCGACCTATCCAATTTGATCGGGTTAGCTTCCAGGGTGATCTTTGAAAACTCACCATCCAAGATACGAGACTCCATCATCCTAACCATCAACTTTTTCAAATCCTCCATGGTTAAAGGAGTTTTATCACCCATTGCCAAAGAACACTCAAATGATCAAGTAAACAAGTGCAATCTTGAGAGAAGAAAAGGTATTTGAAGTTTTCTCACCAGATCTGAGATAAACTCAGATGACGAATAAAAACTGTCGAATGCCTACTCGCATGAAGGGCACCTCGATAATATTCAAAAACCCCCAAAGAAGATGCTCCATCATTGCTCCAAAACAAAACTAAGCATCTTGGGATTGGAGGCACAAGTGGTAGTAGAATAGACTGCAATGTAGGTGCTCCAGCCTCTTGCTACCTTTTTTTTTGGAAAAAAAAAGGAATTCAACTAAATATTAGTAAAGAAGTAAGGGGCTGACCTCTTCCGTTCTTGATCCCGTGGTTCATGGGTGAGGGCCATCGGCAAGGGCTATGGCTTTTGTGCTTGACATTTGAATGTTTTAATGTTTAAAAATCCATCACCCACTAAGAAAATATGTTCCATGTTGGGTTCGTCCACTTTGCCACCCCATATACAAGGCTTATTATATCCAGAGGTGCCACAGGCCTATCAAATATTATATGTATCTTGACATTTAGTATGACCTATCAAAATATATCTTCACATTGGTTTGGTTCACTAGGTTATATTTGCTCTTTTACTTATATGTTGTCTCCAGGAGATGAATACAACTCACTTTGTGAAACCTTGTAGTCTTACTTTCTCATCAATATCTATCCTAGTCCATGAATAATCATAGAGTTGCTCCCTGATTTTGTCGATTTACATCTTATAACTAATTTGATAGTCATAACTAGTTTGGTAGTTTTCCTACTTGCCAACACATGTTATAAGGCTCTTGATATCCTTAATAAATGGAGTTACCCTCATAACCCGAGTAGGTTACCCTCTTGTTCTAGAAAAAAAATATATATTTTTCATAATAGGACCATCTATGTCCCAAAGTTGTTTTTGCTAGATTTTGGCACCAATTTATAGAAAATTGAAAATCGGTTGAACGTGAGTCTTGGCATACCTAAGGTCCTCCAGGGGAAGGATAGTATTCACTTTAGGAGAAGCTGTTTGGACTAAGGTTTGCCTTACCGGTGCGTACTTTCTCATACATATTCTTATCCTCCCTCCCTCTCTCTCTCTCTCATTCGCCTCTCACCTTCCCTCATCTTCCTACTGACCACCACATCCCACCACTTCACCTCCACCTTCTACCCCTCCTTGCGTGACCTTGCCCCACTGCTGGAAAAGCAAGGAAAAAAATTAATCCAAACAAGGACTATAGAGTGAGGTTTTCCCTGCTTATGGCATTTATGTTGGTATCTTGCAGGATGAAATCTAGCTTCCTTTTGAACCACAAACCGTGGCTTCCTGATTGGTTGATTCATTCGGTGATCACTGTCATAGAATTTATTGACCTGGTATCCAAGTTTCCCAAAGACCTTATGGACAGACATATAGTGTTTCTAGTTCTCCTCTAGTTTTTCTTCAGCATAACTGTAACAGAAAATGACACTCAAATACACTCCAAATGACTGCCGTTATTCATCTGGTATAATATTACAGGATGTAACCTTGTGATCCAAAGCAGCATGCATTTGCACCATCAAATTTTGTTGTCCTTGAGGTTTAATTGGTCCCCATTGATTTGTGCTCTCAGCCATTTTATTGTACCATGGATATGTTGATGTGTAACCTATTCATTTTTTATATCCAAATCTTTGATATTCTTTAAAGAATGTGTTTGGTATCTTGCAGTAGTTGAGGACTCTCGATATTTTTGCCAGTTGTCTGGATGTCTCAACTCTCAACTTCTAGTAAGATCAGGATTTGGAACGTTTTCCTACGTTTGCTTACAAAAAAAGGACATGATTTTTACAAGCTTTATGCTCATATTCATGGAATGTTGTTGAAAAAAAAAATGTGTTTCTTAAAATACAGGGCTGATTTAGAAGTTGCATGTTACAGATGACTGAGGTGAAGTACATTGGGCCTTTCAAAGTTTCCCACCTGCTTGAGTGGAAAAGAGGTGGTCTGCAGATGTTCATCAAAGCTTATGCTTATGTTGGAGAATACCCACCGACCGACCGACCGATGGCCGGAGGGACCGACCGACCGACTTACGGCCGGAGGGACCGACCGACCGACTGACAGTCGGACCGACCGACTGACGCCATCACTGGCCAATTATCGGCTCACGACCGACTGAGGATATGTCGGGCGCACCTTTCCCAGCCGACTGAACCCGGAGGTCTGATAGCCGACTCACGTAAGACTCGCCGACCCGCGGAGGGGTCCGACGTCACTCAGCTGGCCACCGACCTAGGGTCGGTCGACTCCTCCGATCGCCGTACAGCCGCCAGAGCTTGTCAGTCCTGACAGCCGCGTGCGGCACGGCCATTTAGGGACATTGTCCCGCCGAGGGCATTGTCAACCCTAGCGATTTGACAGCCCCATAACGACATGACACTTTCACGGCGACTCTGACAGTCTACAGTGAGTTGACAATTCCTCACTTGTCTGCGCTATTAATGACGGCACCATGCCATGCTCCACTATATAAATCGGGGAAGGCAACAGTGCAAGGGATCGGCTCCCCCCACTTCTCGACTCCAAAATCACAGGCTCGCTCCTCTCTCCCTCTCTCCCTCGATTGAGCTCTCTGTCTTCATTTCACTGTTGCCCAGTCACCTCTCTGACTTGACCGTCGGAGAGTCCCCGCCGGAGCCGCCTCCGGTCAGTGTGGACTTCTCGTTTTGCAGGTGCACGTTTCCCGGCGATCGGACGACGAGGCGATTGGCCGCAACAGCTTGAAATTATTTTGTTAATAAAATCAGGGTGGGTTAGAAATGGTGTATCAGAAGCTGTTAAGATTGTTCTTATGTCTTTTTTTTGATATAAAAAGATTATTCCTACATGTCTTATGACTATTGGCAGACATTGGATTGCAGTTTGGAGATATATTTGCAAGAGAATCATTTAAGATGGTTTGGATTGTGCAACAGATGAAGATAAAAACTGGAGGTCTGTGCTTCATCAAATGGAACGGGCTTGAGTAATGATCTTTTTCAGCTTAGGACCTGGTAGTGCACTGATACCATGAAGCCTAGCTGCTGAGTAACAGCTGCTACTTCATGGATTTTCCTCTTAAATTTGTCTGTAACCAATCTTTATGCCTAAAATGGTTTTCCTAAAAGACTTAATGCATATGAATGAGGTTTTCAATTAACAAATTTCAGTGGGAAATTAAATGTCATACCTTGTGTTCTATAACCGAACATGGAGTTTTGAATTTTTCTTCTTTCATCCATCCTGTTTCAGGGCCATCCCATCTCTATTTTTATTTTTGAAGATTATGAGAATCATAATCTATTTAATAATATAAACCTTACATTTGGTATGGACAATCGATTGGAAGAAGGATTGATGAGAGAGAGGATGGATGGAAGATTTTTCTCTTCATTTGGTATAGAAAGAACGAAAGAAAGAAGGATAATATTTATATGATATTTTAAATAAACTATTCTTTGATTAAAAAGATATTATCATGAATTTAGTATATTTATTTATTATATAAATTTATAATCTTTATAAAATATAATTATATTAAAAATTAATAAATATTTAATTTTAATTTAATTTAATTTAATAAATAATTTTAATTTAATCTAATTTAATAATATTTTAATTTTAATTTTATTTACATATATTGGTTATATAAGTAACTAATTAATATATAATTTAATTTAAATAGTTATCTAATTCTATACAAATAGCTAATTAAAAATAGCAAATATAATTAGAAAATCGAGCATGATTTTAATTATTTACTTATAGTTATATAATTATATACTGAAATTAAAATTAATAGTAATGAAATTTAATTCTATAGGATTAATATTATAGATAAAATAAAAAAATATATAAAATGAATGAAAATGTAAAAACGTGTTCAGTCTTATCAAAAAATTAATAAGGAATAATTTTATTAATGTAGATTTCTACTTCTTATATATTCCATCCATTTTTCTTTACATCTTTGTAAATTAGATGATGGAAATTAGTAGACTAGGATAGATGGACAATCTCTTTTTTGTCATTCATTTTTTTTTAAATTTTTTAAACCAAATGATAGATAGAGGATATCTATCCTTCGAATCCCATCCATCATCTCCCATAACCTAAATACAAGAAGGACAGTGTAGCTCAACACATGCCATGCCTTCCCATATCTTTGTTAGCAACATGAAAAAAGATGTATGCTCTCTCTTGATCCCTTGTCACCCCTTCATCAGCGTTGCACACCTTAGGAAATTATTAGGTGGACTAGATGGATTTAGAGTGAAATCACTTAGGTGGATTCATTTTTCTTAGGATGAAATTATTATGTATTTTATTTTATCTTGGATGCATGATAGATTTTGTCCATCTTACTACTTTCTGTTTTACTTTTGCTCTCCATTCCTCCGTATGTAGACACCATTCGGTATGGTTGCTTGTTTGGCGAGTGTGGCTTGGAGAAAGGAGGGATGCCATTGCCTTCTATTTCTTCAAGTCTATATCCAGCACCATCTCCTCCCTCTCTCATTTTGTGTGTCCTCCCTAACCTCTAGGATTTTGTGTCCTCTCTGCAATCTCCACCTCAAAGTGGTGGTCAATTGCTGATAGTTGTTAGATCTAGCCGCCAAAAGGGTTCCTTTTTTCCCTTGTTTTGTGGTTGAGCCTCACCTCTACATTGCCTCTAGTAAGCGGGCTCTAAGATTGGCAAAGATGCTATGTATCCCATGATGGCACCTTGGTGTCCTCTGCTTCCTTGTCTATGTTGGGAAAATATGCTGCAGCAGGGCCACGACCGCCTCTCCTTGTCTCTCTCTCTCTCTCTCTTTTATCCTCCCTCTCTCTTTATCTCTCTATCTCACTCTCTAACCTTCTCTCCCTCCCCCTTTCTCCACTGTTTTGGGGATGGGGTGGGTTTTGGCTAAAGAAAGTAGGGACTCAAGGTAGTTTATTTTTTATTTCGCTACCAGCGGCGAAACTTGCCGCCGTAAATAACCAATCATATTTGTCCACATAACATGTACCATTCTTTGTTCCACATGCCATTACACAATTTTTTTTAACTAATATGTATAGCAGATTGTAGCATTTATGGATATAATATAAAAAGGCATTATGAGAAGCAGGCATTGTGATAAAAAATTATCACCTCAAGCCTGATTGCTTACCTTATCCTCAGAAGTATCGCTTACCTTATCCTAAGGAATTTTTCTTTGACGGGCATTCTTTGTGATGCCATATGCAATCATGGTGTAAAACATTATTTGGATCAGAAGGTTTTGTAAGAGTTCCGAGGTAGCGAAAGCGAAGGCATCATCACTTATTGGTAGTATTTACTAACACATGATATTTTTATAAAAATGAAGAAATTTTAAATATTCATTTCTGAAAAATGAAAATAACTAATAATGCAACATGATTTGAAGGTGATACAATATAATCCGGATGTTATATAATAAATAAATATGAAAGAAAATTGAGTGTTATGCTGTTGATGAAACAATACACCAATAACAGCAAAAGATCAAACAATCTATGGAATCCATTCATTCTCGGAACACAACTGAAGGAATAATGGGAATTCTTGTTTGAGAAAATGATAAATGATAAAGCAAAAGACAAGGGACATCAAAAATCTTAGATGACATTCTAACAATATAATTCTAGTGAAACCGTACATGAGTGTACTATAAAAAGAAAAGGTAGAAATAAAAAAGAAACTGTGACATTGTTATAATAACGATAATAGACAGCACATGACGGAAGACCAAATAAACAGAAATAGAAGCAAATATGGGTATCTTTGTTTATGAATTGAAAGCAAGCACTCTGATGCTTTTTGACTCTTTCCTTTTAGCATCATCTCTCTGGAGGCTATAAAAGATTTGCAAGCGCTAAATTAAGCTCCGCAAGGCTTTAATGGTGGATCGGCATGATCATCAAGCTCCTTAAAGATAACAATGATGGAGCTCCTTGAACCAGAGTACAATCTAGGAAGATCTGTCCATGGGCAAATAAAGGAGAACTAAATTAGAGATTCCATAACGTAGTAAAATTGTATGAACCTTCTAATCACTCTCACAGATTTTGTATAAAATGGTAAAATATATGAGAACAAGGAAGCGATCCAGTTGGTATATATTTGGATGAATCTAACAATTTTCAAGCAAAATGGCAACAGTCATATTGGATCTTAAAATGTTCATTTTAAGTTAAATTTGCATATAAAGAAATGGGGAAAAAAAAATGAAGCAACAAATAGGATCCAACTTAATTTAATCAATTCTGACTATGACTCAGAGTAGATTATGAGAATCTAAAACGATAGAAAGAGAAATTTAATAAATTACCAAGTCATATGCAAGAGAAAAGCCGGTGGACAAATGCAAGAAATTTTGCAGCGAAGGTGCGTATTTCATTCATTTCTTCTCTATTTTCTTCCTCCCTTCTATCTTCTTCCTCTCGTATGCTTGGCCAGATGGAGATGTGTGGGATGTGAGCAATCTTGTGCCAGTCCTCGCCTGTCTCCCTCTTGCATCGCCTCTCTAGCTGGGGACAGAATCCAATGTTCAAGTATTGGAGTGCGGTGAGGTGTTGCAAGCCATCTGGCAGCATTGCCAGTTGGGGCAGGTAGGAGATTTCCAGCCGTTGGAGTGCGGTGAGATGTTGTAGGCTATCTGGCAGCATTTTCAGCTGGGGCAGGTTGGAGAGATTCAGCTGTCGGAGTGCGGTGAGGTGTCGTAGGCCATCTGGCAGCATCGTCGGCTGGGGCATCTCATTGCTGCTTCTTATTGTCAGAGTCTCCATGGAGCATGGGATAACGACTAATTTGGGGCATGAACTTATCTCCAACTTGGTAAGGCGAGGGCATGATTCTGCATGCCATTTTTCCAAATTGGGCATGTCTTCTAAAGTCAAATCCTCTAGTGACGGGAATGTGATGCCGCCACCATCCCCATAAAACTCTTCTCCGATTCTCCTCACGGCATGCATTTTACGCAATTTCAAATTCTTTAATGAGGGCCATGGACCAAGTGGAAGATGTTCACACCTCTTGAGGTTCCCCATTGTAAGCTCAACTAGATTCGGGAAAGAAGGTGACATCCAATTGGGTAATCTGGTGCCTATATAAGAATAGATTTCCAACTTCTCCAGATTATGGTGAGGTTGGAGCCTTTCAAATACACCCTCTGCCACTTCCACTTCAGTAGATGATGGTTCATGTATCCCGTTCCATCCAAGACTCAGACGATTCAATCTCGTCTTTGCCCTCAGGTTTGCTTGCATGGCTTCATCTGGATCTTTCACATGATGCAGATTTTTAATTTCCAAGCTACCATGAATAGAGTTCAGATGTTGCAGCTCGGCAATGGTGCACCCATTCTCCTGAGCAACAATGAACATCGGCAATGTCTCAAGGTTACTCAACCGGCCCAGGCCACGAGGTATGCAAGCCAGATGGAAACAATCTGTTATATCTAGGTGTCTGAGGTTGCCTAGATTATTTATACCTTCAGGCAATTCTTTTAGCATCCAGCAATGGGAAGGATTCAATGTCTGCAAACTGGAAAGTCTGGTGATCGAGGTAGGTAACGTTGTAATCTCCCAACACCATGATATATCCATATATCTAAGGTTGCATAAGTTACCTATACCTTCAGGCAATTCTTTTAGCATCTCGGAATGGGAAAGATTCAATGTCTGCAAATTGTAAAGTCTGGTGATCGAGGCAGGCAATGTTGTAAAAGGAGCAAATGATAGGTCAATGAATCGTAGATGCTTTAATATGCTTATTCTATTAGACAACTTCACAAATCCACCATAATTTAAGTCCAATGCACGTAACTGGGTGAAAGTTTTTGTTGCATTGAAGATAAATTCATCCACATCAACGTTACTACGATATTCTGCCTTAAACAAAACAAGCGATCTCAATTTTTTGGCTTCATAAGTTGTCTTGAAATCAATTGATGACCCAGAAGAATATGGTATCGATAGATAACGGCATCCATGTGAAATGCCCTTCGTATCCCCCTTCATGACTAAAGCTTCATCCTCTGTGATGGAACATGCAAGATCATGGACTAAATCATGCATCTTACATATCCATGGATCATTGTACTCATCCATTTGGACATCTTGAAAGAATGATCTTGACAACAAATTATCAAAGTATTGCTTGCCAACGTCCTCTGCATTTTGAGAAGTACGTGATGTATCAATGAGTCCTTCAGCCATCCACAACTGAATCAATCTCGTTATTTCAAATTCATGATCTTTCGGGAACACAGAACAGTACGTGAAACACCGCTTCAAGTGAGAAGGTAAATGATCATAACTCAACTTTAGTACATGGAGAATTCCAGCTTCGCCTATGGGTAACCCTCCTACTTCAAAATCTTTGCAGATAGCTGACCACTCCTGTACCTTTGTGTAAGAGTTCATCAGACTTCCAAGAGCTTTTGCCGCTAAAGGCAGACCTCCACACTTTTTAATGATCTCCCATCCAATTTTCTCCAATTCTCGGTTATCTTCTTCCCTCTCAGACCTAAATGCCCTTTGCTTGAACAGACACCAGCAATCCTCATCTTGCAACCCTTGCAATTGATGTACTGAGACGGTTCCGATTGTGGATGCACCAGAAGCAACAGTTTCAACGCGTGTTGTTAGTATGATCTTGCTTCCTAATTTGGCATGTATGAACAAAGGTTTTAGTTTTTCCCACTCCGATTCCTTATCGTTCCATAAATCATCTAAAACCAAAAGAAATCTTTTTGTTCTCAATTTTTCATCCAAAAAAGTTGACATGGTTTGCAAGTTTGAGAAAATGCTCTGCTCCCCTTTAAGTTGTTCAATCATTGACCGCAAGAACATTTTCACGTCAAAAGTTTCACCCACACAAACCCACATTCGAAGCTCAAATTGCTCCTTAATCCTCTCATTGTTGTAGACTGATTGAGCAAGGGTTGTCTTTCCAATTCCACCAAGGCCAACTATTGTAAGGATAGAGATATTTTTGTCATTATCTCTGTCAACTAAGAACTCCATGACCTGTTTTTCATCTTCATCTCGTCCATAAATTTTTGGTTCGATCACCAATGAGGTGGTCTCACGGTCCACAGGCCTATCCGAGTCAGATTTATTTTTGATCGAATCTGAGTCAGATTTGATCACCATCAAATCAAAATCCTTGTTCTCCTTTACAATTTCATCAAATCTCTCCCTAATCTCTCTTATCTTGCCACCAATTTTATATCGAAATGCGATTGGATTGTTTGAGGAAAAGAAGTCACGCACCTTTCCAGTCATGCGGTCATATCTCTCCATTCTTCGCCGCAGTGCTTCAGTTTGGAACTCATCCACCACATCGTCAGCATCTAAAGCTGCATCTTTGAGTTTCTTCAACCAACCTTGCAGAGCTTTGTTGGTGATAGATTTCTTCTCTGCATCATCAAGCACGTTCTGGATCATTGATAACTTGCTCTGCAACTTCTCCATGTCGGTGTAGACGCTCCTCTCCAGTCCCAGCTCCTTCCATAGCCCAGAGGCCAACTTCTCCACCACCATTTTGACAACAGGACTGGCAGCTGTTACTGCAAATTCAGCCATGATTCCAGAGGATGATTGGAGAACCATATCGGAGAACTAACAAAAGCTTTGATCTTCTCTACCGAGGTCTTGATTCAAATAAATGGAGACTTGTATGTGGTGGTTCAATCGTAATTGAGAAGTGGCGAGGACTTCTCAAAAAAGATGTGACAGGAGGGAGCCAAGAGAAGAATTATCGGAGAAAAGTGGAGAAAAGTAGTCGGGGACATGCTATTGGTGGAGGTCTGGTTGAGGAGCCAGCTGGTTTGATGGCGATGGAGTAGACTAGGTCTTGAAGCCGGACAACCATGCACTCAATGGAATTGATAAAGATCGGCCAGAAACATTGCAAGCAGAACAATGTGTGGGTTATGAAGCATTTTTGCTACTTTTCAAGTTACACTTTAAATATCCCTACTTTTCAACCTACTTTATGTGAGAATTATTGGAAGTAGCTGTTCTGATGCCCAGAACTCATCATTCTTTGAAATCCCACAGCCAAAGCATTGCACCAAAAAAAGCATTTCACAATGGAGACCCATGCGACAAAAGAGGATTGGGGCAATTTGGAATGTTAATGCCATACATAGCGCATCCCTATTGTAAGGAACCAATTCTAAGATTTTTTTGGCACCAACTTTAAGCCCTAAAATATTTTTTGCCTTAGTCTCACCATTTTACAAGATAGACCTCTAATTTCAATATTGCGTAGAAGGATTTCATTGCAGGAGCAACCGTAGACGAAAAAAAAGCTAATATGAGGATTTATATATATGCAAAGGATATTTTCAAGAGACATATATGAGGAAAAAATTAGCTATATATTACAAAATTTGCAATATGTATGTAAAATTTATTAGTAAAATATATTTAATACAAATAGAAATAGATCCCATCTAAATTAGTCCATTCTAAATAAAATTTCATGGAACTTAATTTTAAATATTTACTCTTACATGGGGTAGAATTTCTACTACTTTCTTTGACAGTGATAAATATGCAATTAATGTTCAATTGGCATACCGCCTATTTGACAATATCAAAAAGCAGCCTAAAGTCTATTTGGTTGCCTATCTTAGGCTCAAGAAAAAATTTCTAGACCTCTAGGGATAATGGCAAACTAGAAAAATTGAGAAAATGGGTTTTCTCAAATTTAACTAAAAAGAAATCTAGAAATTAGATTCTTTTCTCTGTTCCTTTTATATTAATTTAGGTAGTTCCTTTTATATTAATTTAGGTAGAACCAAGCTAATGTAATTAAATTGTTGGGTGAATGAAGAACTATGGACTGGTTTGATTTGCAGAAAATGGGGAGAAGTGTGGTCAATAGAAACATAGAAAAAGACTACATGTTTGGTTGATATTTTCAAATAAGAGAGTGGAAAAGTAGCATATTTTGAATTTTTTTTCCAAATATAGCTCTATTTCAAAGGAGAGAGATGGGCAAAAATGATTGATCTTCTTTTGCGAGCCAAACTGTTCGATGGGTCTTGATGCTTTCAGATCAGTACAAGAAGTTTAACATTGCACAAGCAAATGGAGCAAATCTGACTCTAGGCGCTCATCCATATTTAAATTTTTTTTTGACTTTTGATCTTATCTTGATTTGTTGAAAGAGTGGAGGAGAAATCAGACCTTCCTCTATCCTCACGCGAGTTCTTAAAGCCCTCCTCTATTCAGGTAAACTTGTATTTCAGTATTTGTTTTAATTCTATGTATGTTGGATAATGCTAAATGTAGAACATCAGTTATTTGGTGTTTTAACCAAATTGTTTGTTCAGAATTATGACTCTTATATTCAAACAATAATCTGTGCAAGTAATGACATGGATGCATATGACTTTTTTTAAAAATAAAATATTCTTGTGCTGATGATGCTATATATATGAACCCTTCTTCTTCAACTTTTTGTGTGTGTGTCATTGCTAAGAACAACTGCAAAGATGCTTATATCTAGCAGCACTTGAAGGTTATCTCAAAATTTCCTAATAGATCGGAGAACTAACAAAAGCTTTGATCTTCTCCACTGAGGTCTTGATTCAAATAAATGGAGACTTGTATGTGGTGGTTCAATCGTAATTGAGAAGTGGCGAGGACTTCTCAAAAAAGATGTGACAGGAGGGAGCCAAGAGAAGAATTATCGGAGAAAAGTAGTCAGGGACATGCTATTGGTGGAGGCCTAGTGCAATATTGAGGAGCCAGCTGGTTTGATGGTGATGGAGTAGACTAGGTCTTGAAGCCGGACAACCATGCGCTCAATGGAATCGATAAAGATCAGCCAGAAACATTGCAAGTAGAACAATGTGTGGGCTATGGAGCATTTTTGCTACTTTTCAAGTTACACTTTAAACATCCCTATTTTTCTACCTACTTTATGTGAGAATTATTGGAAGCAGCTGTTCTGATGCCTAGAACTCATCATTCTTTGAAATCCCACAGCCAAAGCATTGCACCAAAAAAAGCATTTCACAATGGAGACCCATGCGACAAAAGAGGATTGGGGCAATTTGGAATGTTAATGCCATACATAGCGCATCCCTATTGTAAGGAACCAATTCTAAGATTTTTTTGGCACTGCCTTTAAGCCCTAAAACATTTTTTGCCTTAGTCTCACCATTTTACAAGATAGACCTCTAATTTCAATATTGCGTAGAAGGATTTCATTGCAGGAGCAACCGTAAACGAAAAAAAAGCTAATATGAGGATTTATATATATGCAAGGGATATTTTCAAGAGACATATATGAGGAAAAAATTAGCTATATATTACAAAATTTGCAATATGTATGTAAAATTTATTAGTAAAATATATTTAATACAAATAGAAATAGATCCCATCTAAATTAGTCCATTCTAAATATAATTTCATGGAACTTAATTTTAAACA
Organism: Elaeis guineensis; assembly: GCF_000442705.2. NCBI lineage: Eukaryota > Viridiplantae > Streptophyta > Magnoliopsida > Arecales > Arecaceae > Elaeis > Elaeis guineensis. The sequence goes on from NC_025995.2 coordinate 4,239,372, forward strand.
TTTACTCTTACATGGGGTAAAATTTCTACTACTTTCTTTCACAATGATAAATATGCAATTAATGTTCAATTGGCATACCGCCTATTTGACAATATCAAAAAGCAGCCTAAAGTCTATTTGGTTGCCTATCTCAGGCTCAAGAAAAAATTTCTAGACCTCTAGGGATAATGGCAAACTAGAAAAATTGAGAAAATAGGTTTTCTCAAATTTAACTAAAAAGAAATCTAGAAATTAGATTCTTTTCTCTGTTCCTTTTATATTAATTTAGGTAGTTTCTTTTATATTAATTTAGGTAGAACCAAGCTAATGTAATTAAATTGTTGGGTGAATGAAGAACTATGGACTGGTTTGATTTGCAGAAAATGGGGAGAAGTGTGGTCAATAGAAACATAGAAAAAGACTGCATGTTTGGTTGATATTTTCAAATAAGAGAGTGGAAAAGTAGCATATTTTGAATTTTTTTTCCAAATATAGCTCTATTTCAAAGGAGAGAGATGGGCAAAAATGATTGATCTTTTTTTGCGAGCCTAACTGTTCGATGGGTTTTGATGCTTTCAGATCAGTACAAGAAGTTTAACATTGCACAAGCAAATGGAGCAAATCTGACTCTAGGCGCTCATCCATATTTAGATTTTTTTTTTACTTTTGATCTTATCTTGATTTGTTGAAAGAGAGGAGGAGAAATCAGACCTTCCTCTATCCTCATGCGAGTCCCTGAAGCCCTCCTCTATTCAGGTAAACTTGTATTTCAGTATTTGTTTTAATTCTATGTATGTTGGATAATGCTACATGTAGAACATCAGTTATTTGGTGTTTTAACCAAATTGTTTGTTCAGAATTATGACTCTTATATTCAAACAATAATCTGTGTAAGTAATGACATGGATGCACGTGACTTTTTTTAGAAATAAAATGTTCTTGTGCTGATGATGCTATATATATGAACCCTTCTTCTTCAACTTTTTGTGTGTGGGTGTGTGTCATTGCTAAGAACAACTGCAAAGATGCTTATATGTAGCAGCACTTGAAGGTTATCTCAAAATTTCCTAACAGATCGGAGAACTAACAAAAGCTTTGATCTTCTCCACTGAGGTCTTGATTCAAATAAATGGAGACTTGTATGTGGTGGTTCAATCGTAATTGAGAAGTGGCGAGGACTTCTCAAAAAAGATGTGACAGGAGGGAGCCAAGAGAAGAATTATCGGAGAAAAGTAGTCGGGGACATGCTATTGGTGGAGGTCTGGTGCAATATTGGGGAGCCAGCTGGTTTGATGGCGATGGAGTAGACTAGGTCTTGGAGTCGGACAACCATGCGCTCAATGGAATCGATAAAGATCGGCCAGAAACATTACAAGTAGAACAATGTATGGGCTATGGAGCATTTTTGCTACTTTTCAAGTTACACTTTAAAGATCTCTACTTTTCAACCTACTTTATGTGAGAATTATTGGAAGTAGCTGTTCTGATGCCCAGAACTCATCATTCTTTGAAATCCCACAGCCAAAGCATTACACCAAAAAAAGCATTTCACAATGGAGACCCATGCAACAAAAGAGGATTGGGGCAATTTGGAATGTTAATGCCATACATAGCGCATCCCTATTGTAAGGAACCAATTCTAAGATTTTTTTGGCACCGCCTTTAAGCCCTAAAACATTTTTTACCTTAGTCTCACCATTTTACAAGATAGACCTCTAATTTCAATATTGCGTAGAAGGATTTCATTGCAGGAGCAACCGTAGATGAAAAAAAAAGCTAATATGAGGATTTATATATATGCAAGGGATATTTTCAAGAGACATATATGAGGAAAAAATTAGCTATATATTACAAAATTTACAATATGTATGTAAAATTTATTAGTAAAATATATTTAATACAAATAGAAATAAATTCCATCTAAATTAGTCCATTCTAAATAAAATTTTATGGAACTTAATTTTAAACATTTACTCTTACATGGGGTAAAATTTCTACTACTATCTTTCACAATGATAAATATGCAATTAATGTTCAATTGGCATACCGCCTATTTGACAACATCAAAAAGCAGCCTAAAGTCTATTTGGTTGCCTATCTCAGGCTCAAGAAAAAATTTTTAGACCTCTAGGGATAATGGCAAACTAGAAAAATTGAGAAAATGGGTTTTCTCAAATTTAACTAAAAAGAAATCTAGAAATTAGATTCTTTTCTCGGTTCCTTTTATATTAATTTAGGTAGTTCCTTTTATATTAATTTAGGTAGAACCAAGCTAATGTAATTAAATTGTTGGGTGAATGAAGAACTATGGACTGATTTGGTTTGCAGAAAAAGGGGGACAAGTGTGGTCAACAGAAACATAGAAAAAGACTGCATGTTTGGTTGATATTTTCAAATAAGAGAGAGGAAAAGTAGCATATCTCGATTTTTTTTTCCAAATATAGCTCTATTTCAAGGGAGAGAGATGGGCAAAAATGATTGATTTTCTTTTGCGAGCCTAACTATTCGATGGGTCTTGATGCTTTGAGATCAGTACGAGAAGTTTAACATTACACAAGCGAATGGAGCAAATCTGACTCTAGGCGGTCATCCATATTTAGATTTTTTTTTGACTTTTGATCTTATCTTGATTTGTTGAAAGAGAGGAGGAGAAATCAGACCTTCCTCTATCCTCATGCGAGTCCTTGAAGCCCTCCTTTATTCAGATAAACTTGTATTTCAGTGTTTGTTTTAATTCTATGTACGTTGGATAATGCTAAATGTAGAACATCAGTTATTTGGTGTTTTAACCAAATTGTTTGTTCAGAATTATGACTCTTATATTCAAACAATAATCTGTGTAAGTAATGACATGGATGCACATGACCTTTTTTTAGAAATAAAATATTCTTGTGCGGATGATGCTATATATATGAACCCTTCTTCTTCAACTTTTTGTGTGTGTGTATGTCATTGCTAAGAACAACTGCAAAGATTCTTATATCTAGCAGCACTTGAAGGTTATCTCAAAATTTTCTATCTTTTTTTTTTTTCCTTTCCTTGCATGTATGTGAGGCTGTTTCAAAATATGTTATTATTGTTGCAATTATTCTACAAACTAAACTAGAAAGTGTGCCAGACCTTAACATATACAGCGCAGAGTCTCTTAGAGCTGGATAAACAATCTTTGCTTTGCAAATCATAGTTTGCCGGTATGTTGATTGTTCTAGGTTTTTAATCTATATCAAGTATTTTTCCTCATGAAAGAAAATATTTTATTTTATTTTCAATCAAAAAATTGAGAGTGTCCTTGGCGACAGGCTTTTTGTGGGAATTATTAGAAAGTTGCAGTGCATTTCACAATGGAGACCCATGCAACAGAAGAATACTGGGGCAATTTGGAAGGTTTAACGCCATACATAGCACACCCCTGGTGTAAGGAGCCAATTCTAAGATTTTTTTTAGTACCAAGTTTAGGCTCCAGAGCATTTTCTGTCTCCTGCTCACCGTTTTACAAGATAGACCTCTAATTTCAAACTTGCGCAGCTGGATTTCATTGCAAGAACATCTGTAAGAAGAAACATGATCTAAAATGAGGATTTATATATGCAAATAATATTTAGAGGGGGCATGTATGAGCAAAAATTTGGCAATATATAACAGATTTGCTCCAATTAAGTCCCATGGTATCAAAGCAGTATTGGGTTAGGAGCTTAGTAAAGCTCGACTGTTGCTCAATAACTGCAAGCATGAAACAAAGAGCAGCATCCAGACTTCTACACATTTATTCCATTCTTGGTCATTGCAAGTTAGACAAACTTGCAGTGGAACACCGTTAACCAAACTCATACATTGGATTAACGTAGAAATATACAATGTACCTTGGAATGTAATTAAAAAAAATAAAATCACAATCTGTTTTATTCTAGTGATATGATACCATTGTTGTGAACCATGTACAGTGTTTTGCAGTACTTCAGCAAATAATAAACACAAAAATAAGACAGTGAAGGTGCAAAGCTTAGGACATGTGCCAAATCAAAGTGAAGAATGGAAGAAGAATCGCAAAGCAATATTTTCAAATCAAGAGGGGCATAATAGAGTAATCGTGAAGATTTAAATTATGAAGGACATTATGGTTGACTGGATAACTTAAGGATGCACAAGACTCTTGATTATCGAAGCCATATACTTTCCCTGATTTTCAGCAAAAGCCAGCTCCATTTCGAAAGGTTCCCTCGTGCCATCGCTAGTGGAAACAACAGCACCATATGGAGAACCCCCTCCGACGTCATCCATCTTGAACAGACCTACTCCAAAAGTGTAACTGATGGGAACATATAACATCCCATGGTGGGCTTACTGGGTGATTGCAGTCCATCTGTAAAAATAAAAACAGAGGTATAATTTAGCTGCTGACAACATCAATTTCCTGAAATTTTCAGTAAAAAAAAAGAGAAAAGAAAAAGAAGCTATAGCTCATAGAGAAAGTAATGGATCTCCTTCAGATGTTGGAGTTACCATAGTTTAACCCAATTTTGAGAAAGGTTCTAAGTTTTTCTCAAGCACCAACAACAGTTGATGGAATCAAAACCACAATTAAAAATGTTGCCTCAAGGATAAGAACATGCAATATGTGCCCTACTAAAATGTCAGAAATTTGTTAAGCCCTTTCACCATTAAGCAATTTAGCATTAATAATTAGCAAATAGCTCATCCACTTGATCTTGGAGGCTCGCAATTAACTCATCTGTTTTAAATAACCTAGCAACATTCACAAGAGCCATGATACAGCAGTCTTGGAAAGCCAGAAGACAGATAATTTTATGTTTGACATTCCAAAGTATCTCTTTTTTTTTGTGCGATTTTCAGAAAACCAACAAGCAGCTCCAAATCAAGGTTTTCAATGGACAGATCCTCATTTTTATTAGAAAAAAAAAAAAAAACAATAGATATGCAGAGAAAAAGAACCTTGCCGAGACCACTAAGTTTCTCAGCATAAATGCATCAAATCTCAATGGACTTGGAGTTTCTCTTAAAAAGGTGAAAACAGAAAATCCCAATATATTCTTATAGTGAAATGGATTTTCTTTTTATAGACACATGCATATTATTTCCATCATATAACAATTTTTTTGACTAAATCTTCCAACAATATGCAATAATCATATGATTCTACTAAACAAATCATCATTTTTAAAAAAATAATGGATAGACAGAGAAGAAAAATCTTTAGTAGACTACTCACCAGATGTTTCATCAGAGATGTGTGAAAATCAATAGACCCATACCTCCTAGAAAAGTAAGAACACCAAATTCAAAAATATTGTTATGGGTGATCATTATAAACAAATAATAAATTACTGCCATCCATAATTCTTTGCCTGGTGTCTTCAAACGAATGTAAAATGACCATGTGATTTCAAAATTAATCCAGCCAATTCAACCACAACTACATAAGAACTAATTTAACAAAAATCTTTATGCCAAGAGCAGAGCGATCCTATACAAAATATAAGCAATGGAAGTACCGTATGCTCTTTCTAAGAAATAAGCCAAGATCTGTTTTTGCCTCTCACACATTCATTTAGTGAGCCAAAATATTGTTCCCTGACCTTTGATCATCCCCACTTGCATCAATTTACCAAAGCTAGGCACCTAAGAGACATTGCACAGTAGAGGCCATCAGGACCCAATATGATCCTACATGCTAGGCTTTAAGGTGGGTACTATTTATGCATTGGGAACCTCAAGCCAGCATCAAGCTCAGGAAGCCACCAGCCACATGCCAAGAACAATCCTTGTCTGTACCAAAATCCAAAATCTAAAGGCTTTCAAAAAAAATTGTCCAGTATCAAAGTCGTCATTAAGCTCAACAGTTTAAATAATTATATTATAGATAAAATATAAATAATAAGTATATCACCTTTTTGAACTCTAATTAGTATATATCTATGAGTTTCATTTTCAACAACCTGGGAGGCAGTGCTATCAATCTATCCATGTCATACAACTGCGAAAGACCTTGCTAGCCTTGAACATGAAGCCTCCCCTGAAATAAGTGTAAGCAAAATCTTAGAGCTAGTATTTGCTCCTCCAATCTTATCTCTGTTCTGCATTTGTACATATAGATCAAGTAATCTGGGCATCACTATTATTAGAAGAAATGTTTCAAATCCTGGACTGTTCACCAAACCAAAAAGTGCCTGAGGGTCACTGGTTCTACCATCTTGTCAACCAAAAATAAACAATGATAACAGCGTGACATAATAAATATATCAAGTTTAATTAAACATCAATATAAACAGAATAAAAATTAAAAATTAAAAATTTATAATTATATAAAAGCATAAAAATTTCTATTTGTCAAGTAAATTTCTACCAATTTCAACACATTTTATTTTAAAAAGGAATTATAATATGGAAAAATATTCCAAACTTTCTAGTTTATTTTTAGGACATACCTTACAACTTTAAACACTTTTTATGTTCACATGATATAATTATAATGCATATTATCATGGTATCTTCTTGTACAATTCAAAATTCCTCCAATTAAGTAACATGTAAAATATCATACATGATCATTCAACGAAAGCACAGTTTTTATTTGAAAGAAAAAAAAATATTTATCCATCTCTTGTGTACATGAAAACTCCCATCCTTTTTTCTCCTTGAAGAAATGGAATCCCCCACCTTACATCTTTAAAAGTTCTAACCCAAATTCCTCTCTCTCTCTCTCTCTCTGTTGGGTGGATGTCTGACCAGGACACCACCTCCCAAAATCTTTTCAGTACCACACGATGCAGCAGGAAGAAAGAAGAAACAAAATAAAAGAAAAACAATCAAAATACGTGGATCAGTCATAAAACAGAGCTCGCCTCCACGGGGCATGCAAACTTCACTATGAAAAAAAAAATTTACAAGAGAAGACCTCATCCTCAACCCTTGTACATCCAATTTTCTCTCTCCAGAAGTTTCCCTCACAAAAGCTCTCTCTCTCTTGGAAGACCCCCTGAACCCCTGAACCCCTGAAGTGCCTGGCGACCGCTATCCAGGAGCCCTACTCCTTCTCTCACAGCAACACTTCCGCCTCTCTCTTTCTTCTCGGGTTCGTACAGCGCGAGAAAACCAACCACACCCTTTACTGTTCCACGCACAGGCTTTTAAAGGGTTAAAACTAGGTTTAAACTTGATTAGAGAGGGATTAGGAGTCCTAAATAAAGCCAAAAAACCCCCTGGACCATCGGATCAAGATCGGGAGCCACCCATGCCGTCGGATCGCGCTCCGATCCACGGAATAGTGCCGTGGACCGCGAGAAACGCGTGGGAAACGCCCACGCGGTCCACAGGCTCATCCGTGGACCGCCCGGTCCACGGTGGACCGGTGCAAAAGGCCAGGCAGACCGCCTGGGCCTGGGCCGGCCGCGCGCACGGGCCTGCGCGCGCCTGGGCCGCGTGCCCGCCTGGGTCGCGCGTCCCGCACGCCGCCGCCTGCGGCCATGCCGCTGCCGCCCGCCGCCGGTCGCCGGCGGTCCTCCGCCACCTCGAATCTCGCGCCGACTTCAAAAGCTCGTATCTCCTCCATCCGAGCTCCGTTTCAGGTGATCTTGGTCTCGTTGGACTCCATTTTTCGCCGCGAACCTCGCTGCAGGCTCAATGTGGACTGAATCTCGAGGCGTCAAATCCTAACAATCTCCACCTCGACTCGATATTCGACCTCCTCCAAACTCCGAGAGCTTCTGGATCTCCTCGCCCCCATGCCCTGGGGCAATCGCTTGCTGATCATGGATGGGCAAACATGAGAGTCGAGCCAGGCTGCTCAATCCCATCTCCATCGTATGCTGTGCTCCTCCTGACCTGAGACCTACTCGGGGCATCGTCCTGCGGCAATAGGAATCTCACTTTGCGACGTCGCCTCTCGTCCTCCCGAGTCTCCTGTCTCGTGCCCGATCCACCTCCTGGAGCTCCACCTCACACTGGGCTCCCCGCCAGGTAATAATGTCCTCTGCTCCCCTTCTTCCCCTCCAGCACAATCCTATTGCCGCATAGCACCCTCAGGATTCCTCCACCAGCTACCGTCCTATAGCCTCTCGAATCCAATTTGCTAAGTGAGATAAGATTCCGCCTGAAATCGGGTATGTATCGGACCTCCCCCAATCTCCTCACTGCACCGTCATGTGTCCTCCAGCTGACCGTCCCAATGCCTCTGATCGCACAGCTCGATCCATCCGGCAAATATACAGTGCCCTCACTGTTCTCCAGGGAGTCAAGCTGCTCCTCTCTGCAACATGCATGATAGGGGCATGCAGAATCTAATATCCACTGCTGGGAAGAAGTAGATACCTCGTCAGATATCTCCAGGACATCTCCATCTAAATCGCTGCCGGCCGTCGCTACAGCAGCCACCGTCTGATTTTTCAATTGAGGGCAATCTCTAGCTAGATGCCCTAACTCCTCACACCGGTAACACCTGATTTTGCTCAAGTCCCTCCTGGACTTGGACCGCCCTCATTGCGATCTCCTGTCGCTCCGTCTACCGCCTCCTGCTCTTCCAGAAGCCACCAAAGCTGAGCTACCGCCACCTGAGCTCGAAGCTGGGTTCTTCCTCCTGAGAAACCTCGTTCTGGAGTATCGCCGCGGTGACCTCGTCCATCTTGATAGTGCTCTTCCCCACTAGAAGAGCAGTCACCAAGGACTCGTACGAAGGAGGAAGCGACGCCAGCAAAACCAGCGTCCTGGTCTTCTCCTCAACATTCTCGCCAACGCTGAGGAGGTCGGTGAGGATCTTCTGGAAGTGGCTGAGATGCTCCTGAACGCTCTGTCCCTCAATCATCCGCAGTTGGTAAAACTGCCTCCAGAGCAAAAGAGTGTTGGTGAGAGACTTTGCCATGTATAACTCCTCGAGCTTCGACCACAGCACCGTCGGGGAAGTCTCACTCAGCACATGGATCACCACCTCATCCGCCAGGTATATGCGGATGGCACTCACCGCCTGCATCTGTAGCCGTTTTCAATCCCGCACCGCCTGCATCTGTAGCCGTTTCCAATCCCGCACCTCTATGGTGGTCAGTTTCTCATCGCACAAGAGAGCATCGATCAACCCCTGTTGGATGAGCACGTCCTTCACCCTTGCCTGCCACAAGGAGAAATTGCTCTTACCATCAAACTTGTTGATCTCCATCTTGATCGTTCCTGTCTTCTCCATCTTTAGTCTTGCTCACCACCGCTGCAATCTGCGTTCTTGTACCGCCTTGCTCTGATACCACTTGTTGGGTGGATGTCTGGTCAGAACACCACCTCCCAAGAGCTTTTCAGTACCACGCGATGCAGCAGGAAGAAAGAAGAAACAAAACAAAAGGAAAACAATCAAAATACGTGGATCAGCCACAAAAAAGGGCTCGCCTCCACGGGGCATGCAAACTTCATTATGAAAAAGAAATTTTACAAGAGGAGACCTCACCCTCAACCCTTGTACACCCAATTCTCTCTCTCTAGAAGTTCCCCTGACAAAAGCTCTCTCTCTCTTGGAAGACCCCCTGAACCCTTGAAGTGCCTGGCGACCGCTGTCCAGGAGCCCTACTCCTCTCACAGCAATGCTTCCGCCTCTCTCTTTCTTCTCGGGTTCGTACGGCGCGAGACCAACCACACCCTTTACTGTTCCACGCACAGGCTTTTAAAGGGTTAAAACTAGGTTTAAACTTGATTAGAGAGGGATTAGGAGTCCTAAATAAAGCCAAAAAAACCCCCTGGACCGTCGGATCAAGATCGGGAGCCACCCATGCCATCGGATCGCGCTCCGGTCCACGGAATAGTGCCGTGGACCGCGAGAAACGTGTGGGAAATGCCCACGCAGTCCACAGGCTCATCCGTGGACCGCCCAGTCCACGGTGGACTGGTGCAAAAGGCCAGGCAGACCGCCTGGGCCTGGGCCGGCCGCGCGCGGGGGCCTAGTCCGCGCCTGCGCGCGGGCCTGCGGCCGCGCGCCCGGCTGGGCCGCGCACGCGCCTGGGCCGCGCGCCCGCCTGGGTCGCGCGTCCCGCGCCCCGCCGCCTGCGGCCGCGCGCCGCTGCCGCCCGCCGCCGGTCGCCGGCGGTCCTCCACCGCCTCAAATCTCGTGCCGACTTCAAAAGCTCGTATCTCCTCCATCCGAGCTCCGTTTCAGGTGATCTTGGTCTCGTTGGACTTCATTTTTTGCCGCGAACCTCGCTGCGGGCTCATTGTGGGCTGAATCTCGAGGCATCAAATCCTAACACTCTCTTCCTAAAGAAGAAGATGAACAAAAATGCTGGTTCTGTCTCTTCCTAAATGGTTTCATCTCATCTTTGTCTAATAAAACTCTATTCTCACCTCAAAGAGCCATGGTTCCCCCAATCCAAAAAACTTTTCCAAACATCCAATTTAATCACCGAAGGACCCTCATCCCTTCACTCTTCAAGCCCTATTCTCCGGTTTCCAAATTGCATTCTGCTCATTAGAAATCACAATATCATGGGACATACAAGGGGAAATGTGGAGGAATGGGAGGAGAACTCACAGCCTCTCTAATGCCTACTTGCCATTCCACCATCTCACCTGATCACCACTAGCACTTTTGGAGGGGAAGGACAGAGGCTCAGGTAGGCCTGATGCTCTGAGATTAAAGAAGAAAGACTGATCTTGAGGTCTCAAGGTTTCATGGATAAGAGGGTGGCTGATCAGGAGGAAGCATAAAGAGCCCTTACCCAATGGGAAAGTGAGGGTTTATAATAGACATATGAAAAAAATAAAAAGGCAAATGGTTCACTTTGAGAACCAGAACTGTTCATTTGGGTCGTCAACTAAACCATCTGTTCAAACAATACTCACAAAATAAAACAGTTTTCCCTTTGGAACAAGTTTGGGGCTAAACCAGACAAGACAGCTTGCTGGTTGATGGTTCAACCTCCAGGTCTAGTCCGGTTAGCAGTTGCAATAGCATTAAACAAAGGCAATAGTTAGTACTCATATCAGTAAAGTTCATTAGAAAAAAAATAAAATCAATAAGGACTTCAAGTAACCCAAGGTTTTCCGAATCCTCTCCCACAACACATTAGTTTAGGCCATCCCTTCCTGACCCTTCAAGACATATTTCAATCAACTTTACAATGGCATACTTGGCTTTTCTGGACATGCCCAAAGCATCTCAACCAATATCTATTGGTTAAATGATACTAAATCCTCAACTACATTTCTAAACATTTGGGAAATATTCAAGTAGAACATCAATCTCAAATGATACTAAATCTTCAACTACATTGGTAAACATCTGGGAAATATTCAAGTGCAAGATCAAACTCAACTTGTCACACTGTTAAGTAGAAATTTCTGCAAGTGACAGAGCAAAAATATGCTTTTGTATCTTTCCTCTTGATTTCATTTCATTGTGACAAAAGATCAAATAAGTTTAGTGATTACAAAGGAGACATGTATCTAACTCATGCTGAGGCTGCCAAAATTCAGCAAAAGTAAAGACTATAAACAAAAGGGAATATTTCTCCACTATAAAGAAAGAAATGTTATGTTGTCAAATGATAAATATACTAGAAATATGATGTTCTCAATTATGGCTAACTCACATATTTTCAAAATTACATTATAGCCTTAATAATTGATTTCATGTGTATAAGACTATCCAGTGTTGCATCAGGAGAGCTACAAGAAACTTCCAAGATGACAGTACATTGTTTAATTTTCTGAACCATCTTTAAAAAATAATATAACATTATGACATCCTTATTCATCTGTGCATCAGCCAGATCTCATGTAACATGATGTTCTGAATTACCTGTAAATAAGAGCATGCAGTGCTATGCACATTTCTACAAACAAATACATGTGGTAATCTGTGAGACATCTGCTGTAAACACTTTGCCAGAAAACAGACACTAACCAAGAAAATACAAGCTTAAGAACCAAATCAATCAATAATCATGCTAAAAAAATGTGGGTACTTTTGAGATAGCTACATTTGAACTATCAAAAAATAAACAACTAGAGATACGTTTTGTTGCTGGAAATCCCCTAATTTGTGAGGAAATGATTTATGTTCTTGATCTTCTTTTTTCACTCCTCCTTTCTCAATAGGAACTGAAATGAAAACCTAACTTGGCCGGAATTGAGGACAGATTCATAAAACCCCATCTATTTTTTCATAGACAATAAATATAATTGATATTTGGACTAGTGGGTTTAGGAGACCCTACGCAGCAGAATGTGCTCTTTGTGGTGTTATCACAGAGATGGAGAAGTGAATTCTTTTAACAGTACTATATATAGAGGAGAAGAGGGGTAACCCTTTTGAGTTTAGCGCAAATGAAGGAGTAGATCCACATAACAATTGAGAGCTAATATTTCAGCAAGTCTGAGATGGGAAAAAAAAATATTAGGAAGATAGATTACTAATTGAGTTTTGTATCTATTTCTGATTCTGCATTTATGACAAAAGCTTGAGGAAGCATCAGACTCAGCTCCTAATGATAGATGTGCTGGTGGGACATAAGTTGATTCAAAGGATGGTATTTTTTGAGTGTTAGAAAGCCCAAAGTGGGGCTTCTACAGCAAAGCTGCTAAAGTGCTAATCTGTGTATTTAATCATCTTGATCATTTGGTCTCTTCCACCCATTATTTATCGACAAATGCCTGACATACAAGCAACTAGAAATACAGGCTTTTCCTCCAGAATGTTCTTGGTTGGTTTTTCCTCCCCTTATTTGGTGTTTTTTTTTTTTTTCCATGTCTTTTGTTTCTTCTCGATCATCTATTTTTTCTAGTCTTTGTATGTTATCCTGCTGAGTTGAGAATGAAGGTATACTCAAGCTACAGCAGGAAAGAGTATCACCATTCTAAGCTACAAAAAAAAATTCGACGATAGACTTCAGAACCGCCAATAACTGCAAACATTGCATAAGTGATCAGTACCTACTTCACCAATTTATCTTCCAAAAATGTAGACACAAGGATTGCTGTTTGATATTAAGCAGGACAAACCCTCTCCAGCCATTCTTCTATCATTCTTTATCTCCTTTCCCTTTCTTTTCTTCCCCTCATTCTCTTTTTATTTCTTCTTCATAATTCTTTTTCTTCTTAATTTTTTAGTCTATCAATTTGCATATCAGATGTCAAGTTTTGTAGACTCCGAGGAATCTAAGATTTAATCTGCAACTGGCTAAGCAGAGATTTAGTCAGCACATAATCATGATATACACAAGAACATGCAAAATCCAATGCATGTTCCTGAATGCAGTTAAAAAACTCCACACTAATGACCTTGATGCACCTAGTCAAGACAGTTCACCAAGCATTTAATATATGATAAAGCAGCAAGCATAAAGAAATAACTGAATTCTCTCAAGTAAATTCTATGCAGAACAAACAACCAATATAGCATACCTAGGGGCTTGCATTTTTAACCAGTTAATCGAAAAAACCATTAATGATATTACTTGCATCAGTAGCATTGGTATATGGCTCCACCAAGAAAACAAGATAGCAGGGAACACATACTAAATAAGCCGCATGCCCAACTAGAAAGAGGCATTCCGAAATCCTGTCAAAAGATTCTTGTACAGTACCAAATCAATTACCAGATGGAACAAATATCAGCTCTATAATTTAGAATGAAAATATGTATCTAAGAATCACGATGCATAAAGGACAACAATAATAAATACAGGTATTCTATATTGCCTTATCTCTATATTTTGTGGGCTAGTTCAACATTAAGTTTGAAGACAAATAATTAAATTTGAGAACTTTGCATGCAAAGGATCAATCCAAATCTTTGACAACACATGAACTTCTTAACATATGATCCAGCAAAACATGCATTAAGCATTGAAAAAGAAGCAGTATAACATCGCAGTCATATACCAAGAACCATAAGGGACTATAGTTGATGCCTTCCCTCTTTCCTGTTATGAAGCACTAACAAATGCCAAATTTTCAATGAACACGAACTAGTACAAGTCTACTTCATGAAAACTTCTCACTGTTCATCACAAACAAAATAAAAAGATCCAATTCTTTATACCAATGGAACAGATGAATAACAGATGGATTCTTACGCGGTTGTTTCCTGTCCACCTCCCTGGGTCCTGGTGCTGAAAAAGAATCCGGCGGGCGTGCCGAAGAGCTTCTGTTCCCTCCAATGCAGCCCAGTCGAATCAAAGTAGGCCTTCATCTGCGCAGCCATGCACCCATACCTCGTCGGGAACCCAAAAAGTATCCCGTCCGCCTCCACCAGCTCCGCCACTGATATGACGGGGATATCCGGGTCCTTGTGCGGCGACTTTTCTGCTCCAAGATCTCCGGCGGGAGCGTCTCGGCTGCACGGAAGAGGACCCCCTCGACGCCGTCGATGCCATCTATCCCCTTCTCATCTGCTTCGCCAGGCCCTCCACGTGGCCGTACATGCAGTAGAACACGATGAAGAGCTTCGCTTCACCTCCGCCGGCGCCGCCGCGGCGTCGAAGGCATCGTGGCTCTTCTCCTCGGGCAGGATGGGGGCGTTCCTCGCACCGCCCGTGGCGTTCTCCGATGCCACCGCCGGCTACCGCTTCTTGCTCGGCACGCAACCTCCTCCTTTACCCATCTCTCGGTCTCTCTACTCTTTCCCTGCTCTCTCATTAATAGATTGCTCCAAAGATCAGAATTTTGCTACTTCGGATCTGGAGAAATCCCACAAGTCCCTTCCAAGACCCTAGCTTTCTGGTTTCTTTCCGCAAAGCTAACTCCTTTCTCTCTCGTTGTAACGCGAAGCCTACCCGGAAAAAAAAAAAAAAAAAAAGGTTTAGTCACACCAAAAACGATTAACTGTTTGGGAATTTTAATTTCTTTTAAATTTTAATTTAGTATAGTCAGAACATCAAATTTTTATTTTTTTTAAATTTATATCTTGATAATAAATTTTATTTAGCTATTATGATAGTGTAATCATGTGCTATCATATAGTTTGTTAAAAATTACTGATTTATTATTTTCTTGACTGGCTTAAAAAAATAAATTACAAAAATATCTCTTATACTTTAGTTCAATTTTATTTACACATATGTACTTTAAAAAGTGTGAAACTAGGTATTCTAATTATTGATATGTTCCACTATAGTCCAGCTATCTGCCTCCGTTAATAATTTTTTTTTAAAATGACAAAAATATCTATCTCCTTTCTCCTCCTCCATGGTCGATGTCTCTTTTTCTCCCACTTCCTTCTTCCTTTCTCTTCTCTCCTTCCTTTTCATCCATTTCTTCTCCTCCCCTTCCTCCTCTTTCTTCCTCCTCCTTTCTTCTCTTCCCTTTTTTCCAGCCATTCTCTTTCTTCCCTGCCTCTTCTTTCTCCCACCATGATGGGGTCTTCCTTCGAGTCCATCGGTCTTTCCTCACCTTAGCCTCTTGGTTGTTGTTTATCCTTTTGTTTGTGGTGTTTATTAGTTTTTTGCCCCATGAAATAGAATTTTTGTGATCCATCCATTTAATTTCTTCCCCAAACCTCACAAAATTTCATGCTTCTAGCAAAATTAAGCTCTCAAAATCTCAAGGGACCTACTCACATCAGCACAACTCTTACAAAATCCCAGATGCTTGAGAAACCCCCAATCGGAACCTAAGAAGCTTTTAAAGTTTCTTTAGCCGAAACCACATTAAGAACCGGTGGCAAAGAGAAATGAAGCGGAAACATAAAAGACTTCAAATTTGTAGGTTTTCTTCATATAATATGTGGAAAAAGGAAACTTTTACCCAATATCTTTTTCGTGAACAATGAAAAAAGGCTTCTTTCTCCGAATCTAAGTATTTATAAGGTTTTAGCGATCCAAACACGAGAGTCTGCTATCCAAAAAGCATCAAAAACAAATCATTCTGATCTTTGTTCTTCCCCTCTCTCCCCCAACAACAACATCTTCAGACCTGCACCAGTAAAAGGCCAAATCCAAAACATAACAAAAAACAACATGAAACAAAGACAAGCACAGATCAAAATGAACAAAAATTAGGGGGGGAAAAGTCAAATATCGCTTCAAAAATAATCAAAGAAAACAACCATTCAAGACCTCATTTTTTCCATTTTCAATGACTATTTTTACCCAAAATCACCATAAGAACATAAAATTGGAGGATTTATGTCGACATTTAAACCTCGAAGTGATGGAAAAATTGAACCCCAACTTAAGTCTCTCTCTCTCTCTCACATGCGCTAGGAAAGGAGGTTGCCGTGTAAGGAAATAGTTTATAGATGGTTTGAAGGAAAAAGATGAGGAGGAGTCGTGGATAGGAAGGAAGGGGAGGAGAAAAGAGAGAAGGAGAATGGGTGGAGAAAGGAGAGGAGGAGAATAGGTGGTGAAAGGAGAAAGAAGAGGAAAGGAAGGAGGAGAAATAGATGAAAAGAAAGAGAAAGAAGAGAAAGGAAGAAGGAAAGAAGCGGAAGAAAGAGAGACAACGGCCATGGAGGAAGAAGAAGATAGGTATTTTTGTCATTTTTAAAAAATTATTAATGGAGATAGATAGCTGAACTTCTTCGAAACATATTAATAGTTAGAAGGACTAGTTTGATACTTTTTAAAATATAGAGGTGTAAATAAAATTGAGCTAAAGTGGAGAAGATGTTTCTATAATTTATCTTTAAAAAAACTCTAAAATCTTTTTTCTCCTTTTTCTCTCCTCTTTTGGCTAGGGTTTCACTTCCTAATTCTATTTCTTCTTCCCATTCGGTGACCAAAGATTGTTGATGGCTGTGAGGTGAGTAGCAAGAGTAAGAAAAAGAAAAGAAAAAAAGAAAACAATAAGGAATGGAGAAGTAAAAGACTAATTATTATAGTGTTTTTGATTCCTACAAATTGAAGTCCTTCCTTCTTCTCACTTGAAACACAAACAATGAAATTAAGAAATTAAGAATAGAAAGAACAAAGGGAGGGAAATATGACAATGGGTTCCAATCCATTACTTGGGGGGTCTTGAAAGCATTTTTTTTTTTTTAATTTGACGGTCTATGTGACGATATTCAGAGCACGTATTGTAGCAACTCATTACAAACATTTCTCTCTTCTTCTTCTTTTTTGTTAAGATAAGAGAACCAACGAAACCTAAGATAAAGAAAGAAGAATCCTAATTAGTAAACGCTGGAAAATCTCATATCTTAGTCCATAGCAATCCAACTTCTTGAATATCTTAAGGGAGAAAGTGAAAAAGAAAGAAAGACAAGAATTAATAGTTAAACATGTGCCATTCCTCCAAATCAAAATCATTCAATCTTTCTATAGAGGCATCTTCCATTTAGATTAGCACTAGTCATGGAGATAATATGGGGCCTTTCCATCTTGTTGGACGGAGCATAAACTTTGATTTTAATAATATCTCTATATACCTGTTTTAGTGATATATGTCATCTTTGAGGCGTGAATGCTTTTCTAGAATATTGTTTTACATTCTATAATCTCTAAACTTTGAAAATAGTGGAAAATCTCCATCCATCTCCATCCATGGTTTTTCCTTTTGATTTAAAGGATTTTTCATGTAAATCTTGTGTTTGCATTGATCTTTGCTTCTTTGATTTCTCTTTTATTTGGCTTTTTGTTACCACACTTTCTTCCTCAAATAAAAAACTATGACCTCAAGAAACCCTAAAATAGAGGAACAAAGACAAAACAAATATAGAAATACTTAGGTCCACTTGAACTATCTTTTCTTATATAATCTGTCTCCTCCTTTCTTCCTTTTCTTACTATTGTCAATTGACTGCCGCTCGTCATCCAAAGAAAGAAAAATTGAAACCCTAACCAAAGAAATTAAAATGAGGGACAAATCTTATCCATATCATCTACATCTGCCACATTAACAAGTCATGTGATACTGCATGATCACTCCATTATGGTAGCCAAATAGAATTTGCGGTCAAGATTTGAATTACAAAATTAAAAAGTTTGATAATTTGATTACACAAAATCAAAGTTTAAGAGGAAATTGAAAACCCTAAATAGTTCAAGGTTTTTGGCATGATTAATCATCAAAATATTAATTTCTTTCCAAATTTATGTGATATTTAAATGATCTGTTGGGATCAATTCCATCTAGCTAAATGAAGATAGAGAAGATATCTAATCTCTAGTGAAATCCCTTCAGTTGTTTCCAAAAGGAAAACCTTTTCAAGATTGCCAGCTACCGTAGCAAGAATCCAAAGGAATTGAGTCAATTCCTTCCTATCTAGACCAAAATAAAAGGAAAAAAAGACTTGTGATTATTTCTTTTAAAAATGGAAATGAGAACTTTCTAAATATGATTGAAAGAAAAAAGCTTTGTCTATGGTTTTGGACTTCCATCTCCATTTCCTACCCTAAGGTTCAATGTGTTTCTAAAATTTATTTATTTGAACAAATAATAATGGAGAAAAATAACTTTTATATTGCCTAAAAAGGTAGCAAACTAAGGAAGGGATGAATTGGGTTGTTTAAAAATTTCAACCAAATTGATATCTAAACAATGATATACTCTAAATTAAAACTAATTGGAGTACTTATGAAGTATAAACAATGTACAACAGTAGAATTAAAAAATAAGTAAAACAATGCAAGAATTTAAATAATGCAAGATAAGTAAATTAATAGAGCAAAAAGATACGACACAAATAAAATAATTTTATAGTAATTCGATACAATTTCATACCTACATCCACTCTCAAAGCTCTTAAAAATTCTACTATAATAAGTTTGATTATAATGTATTTATTTTATCCAAAATCATAAACAAATCTAGTTAATTTTTCGGGATCACTAACTAAAATTTTTACACCGATTATTTTCTTAATTCATAATCAACCCAGTTGGTTTTATGGACTCACCAATCAAAATCTATAATATCTAATTTTAGATTTGGACAGACTTATACCCCAAATTTTTTTTCCAAAGAAACTTATAAAGAAAATAAAATATGATAAGTAAAGTTTCAGAACAACATAAAACTGAAAAATAAACTCTTTTAAGTGTAGAGAAGTTACTGAAAATTTGCTTCTTTTTTGAAACTTGACTTCCCTTCAATTGATGCTTGAGAGGATGCAAAAGATATTAAAAATAATCACTCTTGAAAGCTCTCTAAATTCATTGCATAAATCTCTTTTTTTTCTTCTTTTCTAATGATATTCAATATTCTCTCAATACATAAAGTGTAACTCTCTTTAATTCTTCTTAATCTTACTTTTCAATTAATTCTCTAGTCTTTAGTATGCTTGAAAGTTACTGGAGAGTGAGTCTTGATTGTTGAAAAATTTAGAATAGCTACTAATGTCAAGAACTAGTTATTAAAAAAGTATAGAAAATTAGTCATTATTACTGTTCCGATGTCAGAGGTTGACTTCGATTTTTCTGGTGTCGACTCGAGCTGTCTACAAGTCAACTCGACCTTTGTATGAGTTGATTTGATTATAAGATTTGAAAAATCTACTTTCTATCTATTTTGATAGAGTCGACTCATACTGTTCATCAGTCGACTCGAGTCCGTGCCAGTCCTGATCCAGCATACCAAAGTCGATCTAGCTAAATGAAGATGAAGAAGAAATCTGATCTCTAGTGAAATCCCTTCAATTGTTTAAAAAAAGAAAAATCTTTTCGAGATTGCTAGCTATCACAGCAAGAATCCTGTGGAATTGAGTCAATTTCCTTCCCTATCTAGACCAAAATAAAAGGAAAAAAGAACTTGTGATTATTTCTTCTAAACATGGAAATGAGAACTTTTTAAATATGATCGAAATAAAAAAGCTTTATATGTGGTTTTGGATTTCCATCTCTATTTCCTACCTTAAGGTCCGATATGTTTTCAAAAATTATTTATCTGAACAAAGAATAATGGAGAAAAATAACTTTTATCATATTTGGTTGGTGAAAAAATTATTCAAAAAAGTAGTATGAAAAAATTAATATGTTGATTGAAGATAATCTTATATATGAATATTGCCAAATTTCCAACAATACTCTTGAAGAAGCAATTCATATAATAATACCTATTTTTTAATCCATTTGTTAACCATTTATAGCCCAGTTATATAAATATTATCAATATTAGCTATTTTGAATATTGAAACATATTTACATAAGTTAATAAATATTTTAAATCAATCATACATGTATTAGAAAATATATTTCTTATCATAAATAAAACTAAATATATTTTAGTATATAAATAAATATATTAGTTATAATTAAATTTTATGTTATATTTATTGATAATTAATAATTAATTATAATTATTCATAAATATTATTAATCAATATATTAATATATCTATAATATTTTAGTATAATATTAATATAATATATACTAATATATTTAATATCAATTATTAATATAACTAATATAATATAAGTGAGGATATTTCCATTAAGAAATAATATTTTCAGATTATCCCTACTTGATAATCTAGTATGACAAAAATAATTACCACCTTTCTGCTGGTGTTTGTTTGATTTTCTCTCTTAAAAAAATAGATATCAGATCCACTATTTATTTCACCATCTCTTTCATCTGCTTTTCATTTCAAATATGACAATCTAGTATAGAATTTATTTTTTTATACCAAATTATGTCCTATTAAATAAGCTCTAAATTATTCTGCTAGAGATGTCTTCAAGATCAAAATTCAGTGAAGGTCCTCCTATGTTTTCAAGGTCAAAATCTGATAAGAAGTGCTTTGTAGTCTTTGGATTAGACTTTCTAAAGGGTCATATTATCACTCACAATGATAATTGCATCAGTTATTTCTATCAATGCTAAAAAATGCAGTAGTCTATCAATAATATTATGATGGATTTTATTAAAATATTTTTTTATAATAAAATATTACAAAAGATATTTCAGGCATTACATATCATCAATTTTTCAAACGTCATCAATCGATCCTTTGTGCCACCACCCCTTTCCTGCACCTGCAGAGAACATCTCCCCTATGCCTGTAGAGAACACCCTCCGGTGGCCTGGCTCCTCTGTACACCCCCGCACTCCTCCCCTGCGCCCGTGGAGAACACCCCTCCCCCCTTCCCTTGTGCTCACAAGAACACCCCCCGTCGGGACTTGGGATCCCCCACCACCCCTCCCCCCCAACCTGATGCTGCGGCTTTGATCTTGAACACCCCAAGCTTGTACTTGGGGAGCTTGTCCTCCTCCTCACGCCCCATCACCATCTCCAACTTCTCCTTGCTGTCTGTCATCGAGATCCTCCCCGGGTCCATCCTTACCCTGCCAACCATCGCAGATGGAGCTTGCAAGGGGTCTCGCTGTAGAAGCATCAGGACCACCCCCCGCCGTCGGTGGAGGAAGAAAAGCAGAAGATATTGATCCGATAGGAAAAGCCATGGCCGAAGTAGGCCTCGCAAGAGTGGGCCGGTGGCAGGGGGAGAAGGACCAAGGGAGGAAGGAAGGGAGGGAGGACAGGGCTTGAGGGAGGGGTTAGGGTTAGGGTTTCGAGGGAAGAGGAGGGGCGGGGATGGAGGAGGAAGTAGTGGGCGAGGAAGATGGAGGTGAGGGCGAAGAGAAAGAAGATGGTGTGGAGGAGGCCATGGCTTCTTTTTGTCACCGCTAACCCCAAGCATGGCCTGCAACTTCTCCTCTACCACCCCTACCCGCCTGGCCGCCGCCAGTGGCAGCCTATGGCTTCTCCACAGTCCTCTCCCCTCTAATGTTGGCATTGTCCCCCGTCGCTCCTCCCCCTGCAACCCAACGCCTCCTCTGCCTTCAGTAATTTTTGAAATATTTATCGTATCAATCGTGCATATGAATACGCTGTGGAGCTGAAATTCGAGTGATCTATATTTAATTTGATGATCAAAAATAAATATAAAATAAAAATATTAAAATATTTTTTGAAGCATCATAGCAAAATTTTATTATGATATGTGGGATGATGTTCGGTGTGCAAGATATAGAAAAATAACCATGTAGCTGTTGATATTGGCTTTGGATGACGCATAGCTCCATTGGGCATCCCACCCCGTATTATTCCTCTTCACCTCCCTCTCCTTCCACCCATGCACCAGCTAAGCTGCCACCATCATTTTTGTTGAGAAACTCATTTACTTTGTAGAAAATTCCACCCCACTAAAATATATTTTTTGGAAAGCTAATACGATATATGACATCTGAGAAAATGATTTTTGCATGTTAGTAGACTATGAGATAGTTGAGCATCTATTTTTCTAGAAAGATCATCTAAAATTTATGTTATGCACTTAGAATTAGATATAATATTTTGATCACTTCCAATATTTGGAACACGCATTAGTAGAAGGAGAATGTTGATACATGAATATTTCTACTAGTGCTTTATTGTCTATCCTAATTTGTGAACTAGGAATGCTTGAGTCAGGAGACATATCATTGTAGTGCCTTCAAAGCTATTCCTTCTCGTAACATCATGGTAACCATTTTTAGAATAATTATCAGTAAAAGAGTATTTTAGTTTTGAAATAGAGTTAGTCATGCTACACACATTCCAAATTATTTACAGGGACCAAATTTGATCTATTTTAGTATGATGGTTTAGGACCATTTTTGGAATAATAAAAATTACCATAATTCTCATTTTTTTCCATGAAATATAAGAAAGTAATTCCCAAGGGAAATATACTTTCTCGTTTCTTTCTTTTGAGATCTCCGATCAAATATAAGTTTTTCTACCTTTACTAAAAAAATATGAGTTTTTTTTTTTTTTACCGTTGACCACACCTGTCTCTCCCTTTTCCCACAAACCAAGCTAGTCTTATTTGATCTTTAATCATGGCAAGCATGATGAAACCCCTTCCTCTCTCCTCCTACCCTCCCCATCTAAGTATGGACATGTTAGAAAGTTTTCGATGTTGAAAGGAAAAAAATTTTGTTCACGAATAACATTAGGAGGTGTTTGGTTGGAAAGACTGGGGATCTGGAATCGAAATCAAAATAAACGACTCTTATTCCAATTATTTGATTGGAAAAAGTCACATTCTGATTCTAATTTCGGAGTGAAACGAGAATAGCTCAATCTATATAAAACTCAATCCCTACTCTCCTCTGTGAATTTAGATTTTCATTCTGATTTCGATTTCGATCACAAACCAAATGCTTCGAAGGATTTGGTATTCCAATTCTGATTCCAAGCTATTCCGATTTTCATTCCCATTCTAATTCTAGTTGTAAAACCGAAATCATAGACTTACTGCTATTTCTCCTTGGCCTGCGGTTATATCATGGTCCAAGTCATCTCGGTCTTAGGCCGAAGTGTCTTGGTTGGTAAAAAATGGCTCACACAAATGACTTATACCCCAATAGGCAGAATGGGCTTTATTAATATACTTTTATGATTTTAAGGACTATGCTTGACAGATGCTTCTTATTATCCCTATTGGTACTTCTTGCAAATTATTGTCTATTTTACTATATTTGTATGTGGAGAAGTCGAAGTCAAGTTATTTATAAATATCCTCATCTATGTTGCAGATGGTTGTCTGATCTAGGCACATGAACCACTTGTGTCAAATTTATTTGTGCTTTGTTATGGTAGATTTGATTTTTAACAGGCTAATCCTTGAACAAGGTACTTAATATATTCAACATAAACAGGCAATAGGGGGAATTAAGTCAACGAAAATGCCTTGTGTCAGAATCGAGATCCTCTATGGTGGATCTTTTGCACCGTAGAGGGCTGTGCATCCTTGGATTGCCACCATGTCATCCATCTCAAAATAGAGGGCTCTTGCACAATCTCCTTATCCAATGAGTTTGGTAACTACCCATGTGTTTGACATTCCAATGCAACGATCTCTGTGAGAACCTTCTATTTATAAGATTGATGACATGGTGGCGATCCATATATTCGTAGCTATCTGTGGTGCGAATGATGCACTGCAGAGGATCAACTCCTTGTGACAATACCAGAAACTGTGGAATTAGCAGCAAGGATTTAGCAACAACAAATGCTGCAGTGAAAGCCTATTTCCTGTAGTGTTTTAATGTTGAATTTCTAATAACTCTTTTTATTATGGTATACTACATGTTAATACTGTTACTTGGTAGGACCATTATCTTTCCCTTGCATGTAGATGAAGATGGATCTTCAAAGGTGAATAAGAAAGAGGGGATACAAGTCAGATTTTTGTCCAAGCAAAGATTTATTCTGGAATGCATGCTCCATCAAAAAGAGAACTATAAATATTTTTGTACTTGTTGTCTTTCTCATTTATTTTTTCATTAGGGTAATGCAGACTTCATTTCCAATTTGGCATAAATTATGACTTTATCCAATGTTTATGGTGTGTCCTTTCTAGAGAAGAATTGTTATGGCCCGGCCCGGCCCATGTAACAAACCCAGCCCACAAAACCCAAATGAAAAAAAAAAAGAAGAAAAACAGGGGAGAAGACTCCCTTAGGGAGTCTTCTTCCTTCTCTCGTCGGCTCCCAATCGGAGTCAGAAAGAGCCCCCTCCGGCTCTATTTAAGGAGGAGAACCCTCCTCTCTCCCTCTCACCAAAGATCCGAGACCCAGTCGGCGGCAATCGCCGGAAAACCACTGCGGAAGACCGACCTGTGCCCGTCCAATTTTCTCGTCGGAAAGCCTCGCCGGCGTCGGAGGTAAGCCTCCTCCCCTTCCTCTCTTCTCCCCTTTCCTTCCCATGCTTGTGTGCACGCTCGCTGGGGACCGGAGTCGTCGGATTTTGTTACGGAAGAAACTTTTATTTTTATCATTTTTCTTCAATTTTTCGACATCGGTGGTCACCGCCGACCACCGGTTTGGTCCCTCCGGGCCATGGGATCGTCGGCCCTTGTCGCTGGCCGCCGCCATGCCGGCTGCGGCCCTTGATCGACCGAGCAAAGGAGGGGACCACCTCGTCCCCTGTTTCGGCCCAAGTTAAAACCGAGAAGAAGAAAAGAAGAAGAAGAAGAAGGAAAAGAAAAGAAAAAGAAAAAGAAAAAGAAAAGAAAAAGAAAAGAAGAAGAAAGAAAAGAAAAAAAAGAAAAGAAGGAAAAAAGAAAAGAAAAAGAAAAAAAAGAAAGAAAAAAAAGAAAAGAAAAAGAAAAAGAAAAGAAATAAAATAATAATAATATAATAATAATAAATAAGATTTTCTCTTCTCTCTCTTTCGTGAAGAAAAAGAAAAAAAAGAAAAGAAAAAAATAAAATAAATTAATATGGTACATTATAAATAATAAAATATGAGAAAGAGAGTTTCTCTCTCTCTTCCCTCTCTTTCTTCAGCCTGAACTAGTATTTTCTTTCTCTAGAATTGGACTTTCTCTCTCTACTTTCTCTCTCTAAAATTCTCTCTCTAGATTATTTCTCTCTCCTAAGATTTTCTAAAATTTTGAGAAGAATGATGATGAATTTAAATGATCCTAGTGATGGATTTTTGATCTGCGATCATTGGACGGTATACCGACACCCACTTTGATCAGATTAGGTATTTTTAAGATTTTATTTTTCATGATTTTATTAAATTATTCACATGATAATCTTAGAATGATTTGATCTGATCGATCGGATTTGTTGAATCATATCGTCCGAGAAGTCCAAGATGAATTTTCTCTCTCTAAAATTTTCTCTCTCTAAAGTCATTTCTCTCTCTATCGATTTTCTCTCTTGATTGATTTATCAATGAGAGTTTCTTTTAATATTTCTGATCTGATGAAGAATCTTGATCCATGATTGTTGGATAGTGTATTGGCACCCACCTTGATCAGACCATGAATCTTTAGATTTGATCATCCATGATCCCGATCTAGCCATGACTTGATTTGATCATGTTGATTTCACCAATCGAGATATTGGACCAATCGTAATGTTGGATTGTGTCACCTGATCAATTCGAATTGTACCTCATAAATTCTCTCTCCTCTAATTGTCTCTTTCTACTTGATTTTATAAAATCGATGAAGAAACTTCGATCCTATCACTTCGAATCCGATTTGATCTGATAGTCAAATTTTGGATCGTTTAGGTCCTAATTAGATTATGATTAGATGAAATTAGATGATCGGACCCAATCTAAACCGTTGAAATATGGTATTCGTATTCTTTCTAATTATTGAAATTGATTCTGTATAGGATTGTGGATATTTGATTATGGAATATCACGATATGATCTACGAATAGAATTTTTGAAAAAAAAAAATATAGAATTATGTGGATTTATTGGAATGCATTCGAGATAAGTAATGTTTCACTTTTTCTAGATTTATCGATAAATTATAATGTATTTTTCTGACATGATTTGTGAAACGATGCATGAATTGGATGAATGGTATTTTGTTATGAAAATATCTTATTTGAAATGTTATGATGAAACATGATTGAACATATTGATTCCATGATGCATTATATTGATTGATTTCGATACTACATGATTCTATGTTTTATTATCAAAATTAGAATATGAAACATGATTTATGAAGAATTCTGATATAAGAACAATATGAATTGACAACCTGACTATGTAAAGGATCTTGCCAATGGGGGCATATACGTTGGCAATTGATTTGTCCTGAGGGTTTACGTCGCCAGAGAGACCAGCGACAAACCGCTAGAGAGACCAGCGATTCCGAAGGACTTTGCTGCCAGATGATTCGTAGCTCACCGTAAGAAGATACGCGGTGTTATGATCCTACTACAGGAAAAATATGGTCATAGCTCATGGTTGATGAAAATAATTTAAGAACGAAAGAAATTAAAATCTGAAAAGAAACTTGAATTTTCGAAAAAAAAAATGAATTTGGCATGAATTATATTGCATAATTAGAAATTTATTTCAAATTAATGAATTCTATATGCTTATTTTCTATAAATGATTATTTACTTAAATGCCTGATGAAATCTGT
Organism: Elaeis guineensis; assembly: GCF_000442705.2. Classification (NCBI taxonomy): domain Eukaryota; kingdom Viridiplantae; phylum Streptophyta; class Magnoliopsida; order Arecales; family Arecaceae; genus Elaeis; species Elaeis guineensis. The sequence continues at coordinate 4,266,166 of NC_025995.2, forward strand.
TGAGAAGTGATCATTGCTTACTGGACTGTCTAGCTCATTACCTCTTATTTTATTATTTTTTATAGATGTTGAGGAATTAAGATGATACAAGATATGAATGGAAGAGTGATCAGAAGCAGAATCCCTATATTTTTATTTTAGGTTGAAAGTCTTATTGAATTTGATGTAAGGCCTATGAATCATTGTTGAATTTATTGGGATATTAAAGAAGAAATTTAGGTCGTTATATTTTAGATTTAAATTATTGACTAATTATTTCGCTGTTGTTTTAAGATAGCATGATAAGATGCCTTGCATGCTTATGGGAAGAGTTTTCTATGAGTATGAGGCGGTTGCCATGACCTTCGATTCATAATCTCGGATTAGGGGCGTGACAATTAATATGGTATCAGAGCGTTAGTAGATGAACTAAGATGTGTATAGAAGGAGTGTTAGTGGATAGACACTAAGGACATTATGATGTAGATCATTGATGATTGTAGTGGGAGAAATCTTTATGAACTTTTGGTTAAATATTGAGATTATGTATGAAAGGATCACAAGAGATTATGACATATGGAGTTTGAAATATGATGGATAATCTATAGATCATGATATGATTAGTTAGGTCTTGATCGAAAGTAATCACAAAAGGATTGACCTAAAATTTTATTATGCATTGTGGTTATTAATTGATCATTGATTATTCAAGTAAATTGTAAGTTCAAATTCGATGTGAGAATAATACTATGATATTACTTCTAGTTGAGAAGTTGACTATTATTGATAAGATAAAGATTTGATGATAAAATATTGTTCCAGGTGGACTAAGAAAGCCTCTTATGATGCTTAATTGGAATATTTATCGAAATTAAACTTGGTATGTGGATCATATATAAAGTGGCATATTAGGATGAATGCATATTTGAGAATATTGCAAAGAAACTTATTTTTTATGGCTGAAATGGATTATGAGATTGTAGAATATTCATCGTACTGAAATCTTTAATCATCATCCTTAGATCTAGATAATAGATCTTATTATGTCTCTTGGAGACTACATGATGTGTATGAAATTTCAATTTAAAGATTTCGTATCTATGTTGATCAAGAGATTTTCTGATATTATTATTGAGGTTGTTAATGAAAAATTGATATCTTTAGATTAAGACAAAAGATCTGATTTATATTTATTTCAGATTATGGGATCCATGTGAATTTATAATTTAGAAATTTTGGATTTAGAAATTGATATGGAGTTCTTTTACTTTTGTTAATGAGGTCTCTGATTGAATCTATTAAGTAGAAAATTGATTTCTTTTTTGAAGTTTGTATGATTGATTATGAAAGGATATTTGATAGATATTGAAGATCCTGATGATAAAAATTTTAAAAAATAATAATAATAATAATGATTTGAAATTCTTATATATTCTAATTATGTCCAAATTTGGTGGAGCATCGAAAGATTTTCTCGTTGATTTGACTTATAAAGATTTGATTTGAAAATAATCGAATTAAATTGATATGAGAATTAAGATTTGATTCATATTGATTATAGTAAATCTATATGATTTTAAATATGATATTGGACTCAAGGGTTAATCAAGATTATTGTACACCAGTAAAAGTATGAATGAGAATCGAAAGTTAATCTTTGACTTCAATTGAAATTTAAAATTTTAGATCTTTTCTATTGATAAGATAAAGAAATAATTTGATCAAACTTTTTTTGGTGAACCTAAGAAATATTGATTATTAGAACAGAGTGCGCAGCGGAAGCATGGTAATCTGGATTTCTTTGAGTAAGTCAGGAATGTTGACTCTTTAAGTTAAAGAATTATGATAGATAATATAATTTGATACAAGAAATTCATTGATATTAGAAAGAATAATATTTTAAAATTTTGAATAATTTTTGGATATCCCTAATGTGATTTTCAAAAAGCACTTCCGTCTATTATGCCAAAAAAAAAAATATTTAGCATCCTAATTCTAGGATGAGTGGACCCTTGATTTTTGATTTTAGATTTAGAATATTTAGAGATAAATTTTTTCTATCCTAGAATTAAATTTTATAATTCTTTATTTATTAAAAAAATTTGAGATTATTTATCGAATAATGATTTTGATCTTAGATTATTATACTCAAATATTTATCTCCAGAGTATAGTAAAATTTGAAGTTTGGATTCTTTTGATTATTATTATTTCTCTGACTAAATGAAAAAGATTGAGGTTATCTATTGATATTGACGATTGTTCTACAAAAGATGGATTGGAGTTATTTATATTAAATTTGATAACGAATCGATTAATTAAGAATAGTTAATATTTAGAAAAAGCAAATTGATATACTTATTTAGAATAGAGACATTGATTTTGATTATAAGAAAAATATAGTTTTAATTTAAATCAATTTTTGAGTTATTGATTTTTATTGTGGAATAACTTAATGATAAAATTTGCTTCAAGAATTAGAATATTTAAGAGTTTGAGGGTTTGAGTAAAAAAATTTCGATGAGTAGAAATAGTGATATTGATTCAATCAATAATGATGATATTGATCTTTATGAAATGACTTAATGATGAAGTTGTATCGAGAATTAAAATATCAAAAGTTCGAGAATGAGATTGAAATGATAAATCTTCAACCTTTGAAAGTACGAATAAGAAAAAATATTTTTGAATTTTGATTGATTAGGATGTCATCAAATGATTCATAGAAGTATGTTTTCCTATCTTATGATGGGTTGAAATTAAGGGTGGTTAATATTTTGAAAAATAAATAAATGATGATGAAAAATAAAATTCTTATTCAAGAACTAAGATATTGATTTTCTTCTATTCACAAAAGATAGATTTGATTTTGATCTAGTCATGAGGCATTAAACATTATTTTATAGGGAATGAGAGCATAATTTCAAAATCTTAAAATATTAAAAATTTTTTTTTGAGATGTTGGTCTTGATAGATAAAAAAAATGAATGGTTCCGTTTCAGATCGATATTGATGTATGGACTTTTTTCTTATGAAATGATTTAAGAATAAATTTGTATTAAGAATTAGAATTTTAAAATATTTGAGGATGAGATTCAAGTAAGAAAATATGAAGACTCAAGCAAGAAAAATTTTGAGGACGAAATTTCTTTTAGAGGAGAAGAATGTTATGGCCCAGCCTGGCCCATGTAACAAACCCAACCCACAAAACCCAAATGAAAAAAAAAGAAAAACAGGGGAGAAGACTCCCTTTGGGAGTCTTCTTTCTCCTCTCGCCAGCTCCTAATCGGAGTCGGAAAGAGCCCCCTCCGGCTCTATTTAAGGAGGAGAACCCTCCTCTCTCCCTCTCATCAAAGACCCGAGACCCAATCGGCGGCAATCGTTGGAAAACCACCACGAAAGACCGACCTGTGCCCATCCAATTTTCTCATCGGAAAGCCTCGCTGGCGTCGGAGGTAAGCCTCCTCCCCTTCCTCTCTTCTCTCCTTTCCTTTCCATGCCTGTGTGCATGCTCGCCGGCGATCGGAGTCGCCGGATTTTGTTGCGGAAGAAACATTTATTTTTGCCATTTTTCTTCAATTTTCCGACGCCGGTGGTCACCATCGACCACCGATTTGGTCCTTTGGGCCATGGGATCGTCGGCCCTTGTCGCCGGCCACTGCCATGCCGGCTGCAGCCCTTGGTCGGCCGAGCAAAGGAGGGGACCACCTCGTCCCCTGTTTCGGCCCAAGTTAAAATCGAGAAGAAGAAAAGAAGAAGAGAAGGAAAAGAAAAGAAAAAGAAAAAGAAAAAGAAAAGAAAAAGAAAAGAAGAAGAAAGAAAAGAAAAAAAGAAAAGAAGGAAAAAAGAAAAGAAAAAGCAAAAAAAAGAAAGAAAAGAAAAAAGAAAAGAAAAAGAAAAAGAAGAAGAAAAATAAAATAATAATAAAATAATAATAATAAATAGAATTTTTTCTCCTCTCTCTTTCATGAAGAAAAAGAAAAAAAGAAGAAAGAAAAATAAAATAAATTAATATGGTATCATATAAATAATAAAATATGAGAAAGAGAGTTTCTCTCTCTCTTCCCTCTCTTTCTTCAGCTTGAACTAGTATTTTCTGTCTCTAAAATTGAACTTTCTCTCTCTACTTTTTCTCTCTAAAATTCTCTCTCTAGATTATTTCTCTCTCCTAAGATTTTCTAGAATTTTGAGAAGAATGATGATGAATTTAAATGATCATAGTGATGGATTTTTGATCTGCGATCGTCGGACGGTATACCGACACCCACTTTGATCAGATTAGGTATTTTTAAGATTCTATTTTTCATGATTTTATTGAATTATCTATATGATAATCTTGGCATGATTTGATCTGATCGATCGGATTTGTTGAATCATATCGTCCGAGGAGTCCAAGATAAATTTTCTCTCTCTAAAATTTTTTATCTCTAGATTTTTCTCTCTCTAAAGTCATTTCTCTCTCTATCGATTTTTCTCTCTTGATTGATTTATCAATGAGAGTTTCTTTTAATATTTCTGATCTGATGAAGAATCTTGATCCATGATTGTTGGGTAGTGTATTGGCACCCACCTTGATCAGACCATAAATTTTTAGATTTGATCATCTATGATCCCGATCTGGCCATGACTTGATTTGATCATGTTGATTTCATCAATCAAGATATTGGATCAATCGTAATGTTGGATTGTGTCACCTGATCAATTCGATTTGTACCTCATGAATTCTCTCTCCTCTAATTGTCTCTCTCTACTTGATTTTATAAAATCGATGAAAAAACCTCGATCCTATCACTTCGAATCCGATTTGATCTGATAGTCAAACTTTGGATCGTTTAGGTCCTAATTAGATTTTGATTAGATGAAATTAGATGATCGGACCCAATCTAAACCGTTGAAATATGGTATTCATATTCTTTCTAATTATTGAAATTGATTCTGTATAGGATTGTGGATGTTTGATCATGGGATATCACGATATGATCTATGAACAAAATTTTTGAAAGAAAATATATAGAATTATGTGGATTTATTGGAATACGTTCGAGGTAAGTAATGTTTCACTTTTTCTAGATTTATCGACAAATTATAATGTATTTTTCTGACATGATTTGTGAAACGATGCATGAATTGGATGAATGATATTTTGTTATGAAAATATCTTATTTGAAATGTTATGATGAAGCATGATTGAACATATTGATTCCATAATGTATTATATTGATTGATTTCGATACTACATGATTATATGTTTTATTATCGAAATTAGAATATGAAACATGATTTATGAAGAATTATAATATAAGAACAATATGAATTGACAACCTGACTATGTAAAGGATCCTGTCAATGGGGGCATATACGTTGGCAATTGATTTGTCCTGAGGGTTTACGTCGCCAGAGAGACCAGCGGTTCCGAAGGACTTTGCTGCCAGATGATTCGCAGCTCACCGCAAGAAGATACACGGTGTTATGACCCTGCCACAGAGAAAATATGGTCATAGGTCATGGTTGACGAAAAGAATTTAAAAACGAAAGAAATTGAAATCTGGAAAGAAACTTGAATTTTCGAAAAAAGAAATGAATTTGGCATGAATTATATTGCATAATTGGAAATTGATTTCGAATTAATGAACTCTATATACTTATTTTCTATAAATGATTATTTACTTAAATACCTGATGAAATCTATTGAGAAGTGATCATTGCTTACTGGGCTGTCTAGCTCATTACCTCCTATTTTATTATTTTTTACAGATGTTGAGGAATTAAGATGATACAAGATATAAATAGAAGAGTGATTAGAAGCAGAATCCCTATACTTTTATTTTAGGTTGAAAGTCTTATTGAATTTGATGTAAGGCCTATGAATCATTGTTGAATTTATTGAGATATTAAAGAAGAAATTTAGGTCGTTATGTTTTACATTTAAATTATTGACTAATTATTTCGCTGTTGTTTTAGAATAGCATGATAAGATGCCTTGCATGCTTATGGGAAGAGTTTTCTATGAGTATATGGCGGTTGCCATGACCTTCGATTCACAATCTCGGATCGGAGGTGCGACAAGAATCAAAAGACATGACTCATCAAATGTAGGTGGAATCTCAGCGAGCTAGAGCAAGTAGAAACTTGTAGTCTTGCATTGCTATTAAGCACAATAGTGAAGTTCTCAAGGAACAGAGGAAGGACGGCAATAGTAGGTGGTTTTCTTAAGCTTTCTTTACTTTGAGCACATCAATCCTTATTTTTCATTGGATTGTAGTTGGGACAATCCATGTGATTTTAAGTTGATTGTGTAAAATAATCTGTATTCAGATTCCTTTGTGCACTGGAGATGCCTAAGTGATTTGTTTAGGTATCTGATTATCAGATCTAAAAAATATATATAATATGATGATTAGAGACGTTGTGATTTATTAAAACAATGGGTTTTCTCCTTCCCATCTTCGGCATGATGTTTAAAGCAAAGAAGTGCCTTTCATGATCTGTTCCCACTATATCCAGTAAAAAAGTGGGCAGATTGAAATGTATAGATTGGTTCTTCACCATATATGTTATTTCTCTTAATCATTACATTATTGTCATGTCTCTCACAATTTTGCACTATAGGTGCACATGGTTTTTACACATGCAATGTCAGGAATTAATTGGCCAATGGAAATTTAGAATGTCAATAATGTAAATATTATTAGTTACATTACTTTGTCTCCAACTAGGATGATAATGCTATAATCCCAAAAATCAGTAATCTATTTCATTGCACAATGATGCCCAAGTTCTTTGATTACCCAAAGCACTCCTTAGGGCTGCGAATTGGCCCAGTTGACACAGTCCCAAACCAAATTAGACCTCATCTGATGTGTATTTGAAGACACATGGGTTGAATTGGGGTCAAAAAATGGACCTGGTAAGAAAACCAGGTCAGATTTGGGTTTTGTGTTTTCCAAATTGACCTACCGCAGCCCATATATTATCCAGTCTAATTTGGATCAACACCCAGCCTGAACTGACCTATTTGGCATATGCGGCCCACTTCGAAAATCTGAATCAAAATTCTTCTTCTTCATCCTAATTATCTATCTTAATTTGGCGATCACTTTCTTATTATTTTTGCTTTCCTTTGCTCTCTCAAAATCCCTAAATAAGTAAAAAGAAATATATGCTAAATTGTTCACGCAATTAAAAAGGCCTATACACATACACAGAGATACATACATAACTGGAGAAGGAGAATTGATTGTACTTTCAATATCTTGTTAATGATTGAAGACTTAATGATGATTCAAATAATTTGAAGACCAAGATCGATGCATGACATCAGAAGATACAATTAAAAGGAAACGATGTACTGCTGCTTCCTGATAGAGTACCTCGGTAAAGTGTATCAACCATGGTCTTTTTTTACATGTTCAATTTTTGTTCCATAGGAAAACTTCTAAAGTAAAGCAACTTTAGGCCTCAAACCTTCCTGCTACACCTAGGAATGAAGGCCATATAATGGTAAATAAGCTTAAATACAGGACTTTAAATAATTGCGATAAGCTTAGCTTTAGACTGGCTGTTTTAATTGTATGTTTTCTTTAAAATCTGGGCTGGGTGCTGGGGTGGAGTTTTATGGTCCATCTTATTCATATGATCTTCTAGGTACAATTTTTTTCCTTGGAGGCAATCAAAGAGTAATAAGAACATGGAATCACTTTTTGTATGGGAGCTATACCACAGACTGATCATGATTTACCACCTTTACTATATCTTTGTTTTTCTGTAGGATTAAAGAGTCCACATGATATTATTGGTTAAACTTGATCAGTTCTCTTCATAAATGTGGAGGTAAGCTGTGGATCTAGTTCTCGGCTATAATCCCTTCTACTCTACTTGTCACGCATGGTATGTTTGCCAAGGTGCAACTGAGCTTGGCTCATCTCATTGATCTTCTGATGTTGGTGCTGGAGCATCGAACAAACTCAATTCAAGCTTGTTAGATCAGGATTTTGGAACTCCGGAACCTGTAGTGACGTGTTTATTTTCTTTTTTACTGTTCTTTTTGTTAGGATTTGACGCCTCGAGATTCAGCCCACATTGAGCCCACAGCGAGGTTCGCGGCGAAAAACGGAGTCCAACGAGACCAAGATCACCTGAAACGGAGCTCGGATGGAGGAGATACGAGCTTTCGAAGTCGGCACGAAAATCGAGGCAGCGGAGGATCGCCGGCGACCGGCGGCGGGCGGCAGCGGCGCGGCCGCAGGCGGCGGAGCGCGGGACGCGCGTCCCAGGCCCGCGTGGGACGCGGGACCCAGGCCCGCGCGGGACGCGCGACCCAGGCCTGCGCGGGACGCGCGTCCCAGGCCCAGGCCCGCGCGGGACGCGCGACCCAGGCCCAGGCCCGTGCGGGACGCGCGACCCAGCGGCCTGCTGGCCCATCCCCGGTCCACCGTGGACCGAGTGGTCCACGGAGCGGTCTGTGGACCGCGTGGGCGATTCCCACGCGTTTCTCGCGGTCCACGGCCCTATTTCGTGGACCGGAGCGCGATCTAAGGGCCGAGGACGCTCCCGGTCTTGATCCGACGTTCAGGAGGGTTCTTTGGCTTGGTTTAGGATTCCTAATCCTTCTCTAATCAAATTTAAACCAGGTTTAAGCCTTAAAAAAGGCCTGAGACGAACAGAGAAGCACCGGGTTCGGTTTCTCGCCGCCGTACGAACCGTGGAGAGAGAGAGAGGGGCGAGGGCGCTGTGAGAGAAGGAGCAGGAGGCTCCTGGACAGCGGTCGCCAGGCTCTTCAGGAGTTCAGGGGGGTCTCCAAGAGAGAGAGAGCTTTTGTGAGGGAAACTTTATGTGAGAGAGAATTGGATGTACAAGGGTTGAGGGTGAGGTCTCCTCTTGTAAAATTTTCTTTTCATAGTGAAGTTTGCATGCCCCGTGGAGGCAAGCCCTTTTGTGGCTGATCCACGTATTTTGATTGTTTTTCCTTTTGTTTTGTTTCTTCTTTCTTCCTGCTGCATCGCATGGTACTGAAAGGATCTTGGGAGGTGGTGTCCTGGCCAGACATCCACCCAACACTTTTAATTCATATTAGTTAAATATACACTAGTCAGTTTGATGTCAATATGATTTTCATTCTAATAAGTGATAATGAAGGAAAATTTTGGTATTGGCAACATGTCCTTATGTGAATTGCTTTCATATGTAGTTTTCAAAAATATGCCACAAACTGTAAATAATTGAAGTTTTTGGTCTTTATATGTAACTTCTAATTACTCTTATTTTCTCTTTTTTTTTTTTTTTTCTTCCTTGCCCTTGTATTTACTAAGCAAGCTATATCTAGTTTCATGGCCTTCATATCGTAAAATTCAAAACCAAGTAATTGAGCTGTGGGTCCAATTTTAATTAACTACATACATGTACTCTACTTTTATTATTTTTTGTGCTGTCACTACACTCATGGGTACCTCTGGTGCCATTTGCAAACTGTGTTAGGAAGTGGTCTTTCTAAATATTTGATTAACACTTGGGAATTCATTCTGGTCCTGTTCTGGGAAGTTGTGACCTTTACTTCTTGTTGGACGCCAAGTTTCAGTCATGTCTACATCGGCAGATACCGTTTCCTTGTGTTGTCATATTTTATTTCTATTGTCCTACTTTGTTTCTATTTCTTTTTTCTGAAAAGCTGGCCATTGTTGATACTTCATTAGATTGTGCAACAACCTTTTTCTTGTGTTAAGCATGCAAAAGCGATGCATTGGTTCTGAATTTAATACCTGTTTCTTTTCCGACCAGACAGGGCCTAGAAATTCTCCATATTTGAAATTCTGCAAACATCCAACCAACGAAAAGCATGAGAACTAACTGAAATTGTTTTCAACCATGTGATGTACTTCAAACGTTTCCTTGTGCATGGTCTGGACTTCACAAAGTTTAGCTCACTATAGGAATCAATTCACTTTTGCCACCCCTTTTTGCTTTCCAAGGTATTGCTTTTTTAGAATCTTCAAGCTGCAAATTATTGGCAAACGGAGATGGGAAGGAGAGATAGAAGAAGAGAGAAAGATGGAGATTTCAGTGGGAGAAGGAATGAATACCCTATAAGACCTATAGGATCCTTTCATTAATCTTCAGAGCCTTAATTTAAGAATTATATAACCACATTTCCCTCTAATTACAACCATATTTCCTTCTAATTAGGAAGATTACATTCCTGATTAGAGGGTTCTATAGCTCATTTCAACACTCCCCCTCAAGATGGGTTATAGATACCATAAAGACCCATCTTGTCATGAATAAATGAAAAAAAATGCAAATTAAGATCTTTCGTTAGAATGTCTGCCAGCTTACTAGCAGATCGTACATAAGGCATACAAATGATTCTGGCATCAAGCTTTTTCTTTGATAAAATATCGATCGATCTTGATGTATTTCGTCCGATCATGCTGAACTGGATTATTAGCAATATTGATCGCTGTCTTGTTGTCACAATACAGCATAAGTGATGTGACTGATAAAGATCTAGATCCAATAACAAGATCTGCAACCATAGAATTTCACACACACCATGTGCCATAGCTCGATACTCTGTCTTTGCAGTAGATCGAGCAACCACATTCTGTTTCTTGCTTCGTCAAGTAATTAGGTTACCTCCAACAAAAGTACAGTAACCTGAAGTAGAGCGACGGTCATCAAGTGATCCAGCCCAGTCAGCATCTGTATAACACTTCATCTGTAGGTTGCCATGACAAGAATAAAGCAAACCACGGCCAAGACAGCCTTTGAGGTATCAAAGTATCTATGTCACAGCATCTATACGAACTAAACATGGGTTGTGCATAAACTGACTTACCACACTAACGGCGAAAGCAATATCAGGCCGTGTATGAGACATAAATCAAACGCCCTATCAACCATTGGTAATGTTCTCGATCAACAGGAACACCGGCATCAGTTACTAGTCGATGATTTTGCTCGATAGGAGTGGTAATATGTTGACATCCCAACATACCGATCTCTGTAAGAAGATTCAGAATGTATTTCCTTTGAGAGAGAAATTCTTTTTGAAGAACGAGAAACCTCTATCTCAAGAAAATATCGAAGATGTCCAAGATTTTTCACCTCAAACACCTGTGCCAGCTGAGCCTTCAAACAAGTTATCTCTTTAGAATCATCTCCTGTGATCATAATATCATCAACATAGACAATCAAAGTAGCAATCTTACCTCTATTGTGCCGAAAGAAGAGTGCGTGATTTGTATTTCTCTATTTATATCCCATCTGAATGATTGTCCGTCGGAAGTGATCGAACCAAGCATGAGGTGACTGCTTTAAACCATAAAGAGATCATCGTAACCGACGTACTTTGCCCACTGTCTGAGTAGTAGCACTGTTGGAATATCTATATATACCTCCTTTGAAAGTTCTTCACGAAGAAAAGCATTCTTTACATCGAGCTGGAGCAGATCCCATCCGAAGTTAGCAGCACATGATATAAGGGTTCTTACAGAGTTTATTTTTGCAATGGACGTAAAAGTTTCATCATAGTCAATGCCATAAGTTTGTATATATCTTTTTGCTACCAAACGAGCTTTGTAACCTTCAACAATACCCTCAGGTGTCCGCTTAACTGTGAAAATCCATTTACATCCCAAAATTTGTTTACCAGCTGGCAAAGATACAAGTTCCCATGTATTGTATTTTGTTAGTGCTCGCATCTCCTCAAGCATGGTGGCTTTCCAGTTGAGATCTTCCTTAGCAACCTTCCAGTTCTCCGGTATGGAGACAAAGGATAGAGAAGCTATAAAACTCTGATAAGATGGGGAGAGAGACTCATAGGATATAAAATTATTTGTACTCCACTGCATTCTTAAGTCAAGAGGGAATACCAGCATGACAAGTAGGCTTACGTAAAGCAATAGGAACATTCAGATCATCATTATCTAATGTAAAATGAATGGAAGATATAAGAGAATTACCATTCATCCTAGAAGGGGACATAGAAGATGAAGCCATTGGGTAAGGAGAGGGAGATCTGGAGATTGGAGAATGTGCAATAGGCTTTGAGAGGGGAGGTGAAATAAGTAAAATTAAAGCAACAAACTGTGACAGAGACTCAGACGCTTCCCTTTGAGTGTCAGAACCACCATCTGTCGTCTCCCCCTGAGTGTCAGAACCATCATCTGTAGTCTCTCCCTGAGTGTCAAAATCACCATCTGTAATAGTAGAACTGCCAACATCCACAGCAATAGGATCCCCTCCAGTAGAGAACTCCCCCTCTCGACCAGTACCAAAGCTGACGGGAGAGAAATAGGATATAGAAAATATATAAAATGGCTCAGACTCTCGAAATGTTACATCCATGTTGATAAGCAACTTTCGCTAGTTGGACACCAACATTTGTATCTTTTTGAGTGGAAGAATAGCCTACAAAAGTGTACTTGAGGGCACGTGCGTCAAGCTTGCCAATTGAAGGTCGATGATCCCGAACAAAATAAACACAACTAAATATCTTAGGGGGACATATGAAAGAATTAGTTCCTTGCAGGCATTCAAGAGGTGTCTTATAGTCCAAAGTTCGAAATGGCATTTGGTTAATCAGATATGCTGTAGTTAACACTGTTTTCTCCATAAAAACTTAGAAACATTTATAGAAAACATCAAACACCTTGTCACTTCAAACAAGTGCCTATTCTTTCTTTCAGCAACTTTATTTTGAGCCGGTGTATCAACATAAGTCGTTTGATGTATAATACCATTATTATGTGTATACTCCTCAAATTCTTTATTAAGATACTCTCTCTCATTATTAGAGTGAAAAATCTTAAGAGTTGCTCTATATTGAGTACCAATCATTTTATGAAAATCTCTAAATTACTGAAATATTTTATTCTTATTTTTCAATAGATAAACCCAAGTGCAATGACTGAAACAATCAATAAAAGTAATAAACCATCGATGATCAGAAATAACGGTGGTCCCACAGGGTCCTCACACATCAGAATGAACTACTTCAAATATTATTTTACTATGCAGGCCTGAGCCTGGATAAGTACTTTTGGTGTATTTAGCTAGTTCACAGGTATCACAGACTAGCTTCTCTTTATTATATGATGCAAAAATAATTGAAAATATATGAGCTAAGAGAGTAAATAGAAGATGACTAAGTCTGCGATGCTGAAGCAACAAGTCTCCCTCTCGTGAAAATGATACTGTCAAACTAGTCTCTGAGTAGCCTCTGGACACTCCTCCCTCCAAATAATAGAGCCCATTATGCATTACACCAGTTCAAGTTTCCTCCCCATCCTTGGCTCTTAAAAGACAATGTTTTTTGAAAAAAGTTACGGCACAATCAAGATCATTCTAATAGCACTAATGGATAGGAGATTGATAGAAAATCTAGGGATATGTAGAACAAATGATAATGGTAATTCGGAAGTGCATTTGATAGATCCTTTTCTAGAAATAGAGGCAAAGAAACTATCAGCAAGTTGAATTTTATCACAATCGAAACAAGGAATATAAGACAAAATCTCTAAAGGATCTAGTCCTATGATTGGATGCTCCAGAGTCAACTATCCATGAAGAAAATTACTACAGTTAAGAGCATGAACTTGCTCACCGATATCTGTTTAGGCAAAATTATCCAGATAGAGAGAATTGGTTGGTTGATTTAGAGAATCTTTTATAAAAGTATTGCTTTCAGAAATATTTACACCAGATCTGAACTTTTTCAAAAGTTGTATTTCTTTGACTGATAATTCCCCTACAGAAGAAAAATGGGCATGATTATACTAACCTCGATCTTTACCAGAAAGATCACCTCCACAACCATGGCCTCTAGTCAGATGACAATGCAGGTCATAGCAGTAAGCTTTGATGTAATCCGGCTTATAATAGTGGTCACAAACCTTGACCCTACGAAGTCGAGATTGAGTCTCTTGAGCAGAATTGATAAGAGAAGAGCTTCCGAAAGTAGTTGGCTGTACCACAAGTGCAGAGTGTATAGCTGTGTTCGTAGAAGAAGATATAATGGCTAATCGAGTTTTTTCACTAAGAATCAAAGAAATAGCTTCATCTAGAGTTGGCCACTCCTGTGTACTAAGACTAGAAGAGCATCGATACTCAAACTCCGAGTTTAGCCTATCCAAAAAATCCACAAGGCATTGATGCTCTATCCATTTGCGGAATACATCAACATCACCAAGATGAGTAGGGTTAAAGGGACTATAAAAATCAAAATCATTCCACTACTTCTTTAACTCTCCAACATACTCTATTATAGATCGGGCACCCTGAGTGAGTCTCCGAAACTCTCGTTGGGTCTTATGGGCATGCATACTATTGCCTTTATAGAAATAAGTTGTGGCTACAGCCGGCCACAACTCATAAGCATTCGTCAGTGCCTCTACTGCGTGAGCAATACTTGGTATCATAGAGGCAAGGAGCCATACTACAATTCCAGAGTTATTAGAATTCCACTGTCTTACAGCTATCCCATCTCCTTCTGATCTTTTTGCAGTCCCACTTATGAACCCCTCAAGATTGTAAGAATCTAATTAAATGAACATATCACATCCAACTCAAGTAGGTACCCAGCCCATCCAATTTGATCGAGTTAGCTTCTAAGGTGATCTTTGAAAACTCACCATCGGAGATACGAGACTCCATCATCCTAACCATCAACTTTTCTAAATCCTCCATGGTTAAAGGAGTTTTCTCATCGATTGCCAAAGAATACTCAAATGGTCAAGTAAACAAGTGCAATCTTGAGGGAAAAAAAGGTATTTGAAATTTTCTCACCAGATATGAGATAAACTCAAATGACGAATAAAAACTATCAAATGCCTACTCGCACGAAGGGCACCTCGACAATATTCAGAAACCCCCAAAGAAGACACTCCATCATTGCTCCAGAACAAGACTAAGCACCTTGGGATTGGAGGCACATGTGGTAGTAGAATAGACTGTAATGTAGGTGCTCCAGCCTCTTGCTGCCTTTTTTTTTTTGAAGAAAAAAGGAAATCAACTAAATATTAGTAAAGAAGGAAGGGGCTGACCTCTTCCATTCTTGATCCCATGGTTCACGGGTGAGGTCCATCAGCAAGGGCAGCGACGGCGATAGATTGCTATGGCTTCTATGCTTAACATTTGAATGTTTTGATATTTGAAAATCCATCACCCACTAAGAAAATATGTTCCATGTTGGGTTTGTCCACTTTGCCACACCATATACAAGGCTTATTATATCCAGAGGTGTCACAGGCTTATCAAATATTATATGTATCTTGACATTTAGTATGACCTATCAAAATATATCTTCACATTGGTTTGGTTCGCTAGCTTATATTTGCTCTTTTACTTATATGTTGTTTCCAGGAGATGAAACAACTCACTTTATGAAACCTTATAGTCTTACTTTCTCATCAATATCTATCCTAGTCCATGAATAATCATATAGAGTTGCTCCCTGATTTTGTCGATTTACATCTTGTAACTAATTTGATAGTCATAACTAGTTTGGTAGTTTTCCTACTTGCCAACACATGTTATAAGGCTTATGATATCCTTAATAAATAGAGTTACCCTCATAACTCGAGCAGGTTACCCTCTTGTTCTAGAAAAAATATATATTTTTCATGATAGGACCATCTATGTCCCAAAGTTGTTTTTGCTAGATTTTGGCACCAATTTATAGAAAATTGAAAACCAATTGAACGTGAGTCTTGACATACCTAAGGTCCTCCAAGGGAACGATAGTATTCAATTTAGCAAAAGCTGTTTGGACTAAGGTTTGCCTTACCGGTGCGTACCTACGCATACCGAGCAATGCATGCTTTACCCATATCGAGTTGTCAGCTTGTGTCAGGTTGTGCTCTTTGCTGTCTCGAGCCTAGCTCCAACATTTCCTCCAAGACTCCCACCCTTGATGTTGACATTGTCGGCCATCAACAACATTCATATGCTTATCCTCCCTCCCTCCCTCTCTCTCTCTCATTCGCCACTCACCTTCCCTCGTCTTCCTACTGACCACCACATCCCACCACTTCACCTTCACCTTCTACCCGTCCTCACATCACCTTGCCCCACTGGTTGAAAGGTAAGGAAAAAAATTAATCCAAACGAGGACTACAGAGTGAGGTTTGCCCTGCTTATGGCATTTATGTTGGTATCTTGTAGGATGAAATCTGGCTTCCTTTTGAGCCACAAACCGTGGCTTCCTGATTGGTTGATTCATTTGGTGATCACTGTCATAGAAGACCTGGTATCCAAGCTTCCCAAAGACCTTATGGACAGATATATAGTTCTTCTAATTCTCCTCTAGTTTTTCTTCAGCATAACTGTAACAGAAAATGACACTCAAATACGCTCCAAATGACTGCCGTTATTCATCTGGTATAATATTACAGGATTTGGCCTTGTGATCCCAAGCAGCATGCATTTGCACCATCTAATTTTGTTGTCCTTGAGGTTTAATTGGTCCCCATTGATTTGTGCTCTCAGCCATTTTATTGTACCATGGATATGTTGATGTGTAACCTATTCATTTTTTATATCCAAATCTTTGTTATTCTTTAAAGAATGTGTTTGGTATCTTGCAGTAGTTGAGGACTGTTGGTATTTTTGCCAGTTGTCTGGATGTCTCAACTCTCAACTTCTAATAAGATCAGGATTTGGAACGTTTTCCTACTTTTGCTTACAAAAGCAGGACATGATTTTTACAAGCTTTATGCTCATATTCATGGAATGTTGTTGAAAAAAAAATGTGTTTCTTAAAATAGAGGGCTGATTTAGAAGTTGCATGTTACAGATGACTGAGGTGAAGTACATTGGGCCTTTCAAAGTTTCTCACCTGCTTGAGTGGAAAAGAGGTGGTCTGCAGGTGTTCATCAAAGCTTATGCTTGAAATTATTTTGTTAATAAAATCAGGGTGGGTTAGAAACGGTGTATCAGAAGCTGTTAAGATTGTTCTTATGTCTTTTTTTTTTTTTGATGTAAAAAGATTATTCTTACATATCTTATGACTATTGGCAGATATTGGATTGCAGTTTGGAGATATATTTGCAAGAGAATCATTTAAGAATCATTTAAGATTCTTACATGTCTTATGACTATTGCAGTTTAAGATATTGAATTTTTCTTCTTTCATCCATCTTGTTTCAGGGCCATCCCATCTCTATTTTTGTTTTTGAAGATTATGAGAATCATAATCTATTTAATAATATTAACCTTACATTTGGTACGGAGAATCGATTGGAAGAAGGATTGACGAGAGAGAGGATGGATGGAAGATTTCTCTCTTCCTTTGGCATAGAAGGAACGAAAGAAAGGAGGATAATATTTATATGATATTTTAAATAAATTATTTTTTATTTTAAAAGATATTATTATGAATTTAGTATATTTATTTATTATATAAATTTATAATTTTTATAAAATATAATTATATTAAAAATTAATAAATATTTAATTTAATTTAATAAATAATTTTAATTTAATCTAATTTAATAATAATTTAATTTTAATTTTATTTACATATATTGGTTATATAAGTAACTAATTAATATGTAATTCAATTTAAATAGTTATCTAATTCTATACAAATAGCTAATTAAAAATAGCAAATATAATTAGAAAATCGAGCATGATTTTAATTATTTACTTATAGTTATATAATTATATACTGAAATTAAAATTAATAGTAATGAAATTTAATTCTATAGGATTAATATTATAGATAAAATAAAAAATATATAAAATGAATGAAAATGTAAAAAAGTGTTCAATCTTATCAAAAAATTAATAAAGAATAATTTTATTAATATAGATTTCTACTTCTTATATATTCCATCCATTTTTCTTTACATCTTTGTAAATTAGATGATGCAAATTAGTAGAATAGGATAGATGGATAATCTTTTTTTTTGTCATTCATTCTTTTTAAAATTTTTTAAACCAAATGATGGATAGAGGATATCTATCCTTCGAATCCCATCCATCATCTCCCATAACCTAAATACAAGAAGGACAGTGTAGCTCAACACATGCCATGCCTTCCTATATCTTTGTTAGCAACATGAAAAAAGATGTATGTGCTCTCTTGATCCCTTGTCACCACTTCATGCACACCTTAGAAAATTATTAGGTGGACTAGATGGATTTAGAGTGAAATTACTCAGGTGGATTTATTTTTCTTAGGATGAAATTATTATGTATTTTATTTTATCCTGGATGCATGATAGGTTTTGTCCATCTTACTACTTTCCGTTTTACTCTTGCTCTCCATTCCTCCGTATGTAGACACCATTCGGTATGGTTGCTTGTTTGGCGAGTGTGGTTTGAAGAAAGGAGGGATGCTATTGCCTTCTATTTCTTCAAGTCTGTGTCCAGCACCATCTCCTCCCCCTCTCATTTTGTGTGTCCTCCCTAACCTCTACGATTTTGTCCTCTCTGCAATCTCCACCTTAAAGTGGTGGTCAATTGCTGATAGTTGTTAGATCTAGCCTCCAAAAGAATTCTTTTTTTTCCTTATTTTGTTGTTGAGCCTCACCTCTATGTTGCCTCTAGTAAGCGGGCTCTAAGATTGGCAAAGATGCTATATATCCCATGATGGCATCTTGGTGTCCTCCGCTTCCTTGTCTATATTGGGGAAATATGTTGCAGCAGGGCCACGACCGCCTCTCCTTGTCTCTCTCTCTCTCTTTTATCCTCCTCTCTCTTTATCTCTCTATCTCACTCTCTAACCTTCTCTCCCTCCCCCTTTCTCCACTATTTTAGGGATGGGGTGGGTTTTGGCTAAAGAAAGTAAGGACTCAAGGTAGTTTGTTTTCTATTCCGCTACGGCTGCAAAACTTGCCACCGTAAATAACCAATCATATTTGTCCACATAACATGTACCATTCTTTATTCCACATGCCATTACATAATTTTTTTTAACTAATATGTATAGTAGATTGTAGCATTTATGGATATAATATAAAAAGACATTATGAGAAGTAGGCATTGTGATAAAAGATTATCACCTCAAGCCTGATTGCTTATTTTATCCTCAGAAGTATCGCTTACCTTATCCTAAGAAATTTTTCTTTGACAGGCATTCTTTGTGATGCCATATGCAATTTTGATGTAAGACATTATTTGGATCAGAAGGTTTTGTAAGAGTTCCGAGATAGGGAAAGCGAAGGCATCATCACTTATTGGTAGTATTTACTAACACATGACATTTTTATAAAAATGAAGAAATTTTAAATGTTCATTTCTGAAAAATGAAAACAACTAATAATGCAACATGGTTTGAAAGTGATACAATATAATCCGGATGTTATATAATAAATAAATATGAAAGAAAATTGAGTGTATTGTTGTTCATGAAACAATACACCGATTACAGCAAAAGATCAAACAATTTATGGAATCCATTCATTCTCAGAACACAATTCAAGGAACAATGGGAATTCTTGTTTGAGAAAATGATAAATGATAAAGCAAAAGACAAGAGACATCAAAAATCTTAGATGACATTCTAACAATATAATTCTAGTGAAACCGTACATGAGTACACTATAAAAAGAAAAGGTAGAAGAAAAAAAAAAACCGTGACATTGTTATAATAACGATAATAGACAGCACATTTCGGAAGACCAAATAAATATAAATAGAAGCAAATATGGGTATCTTTGTTTATGAATTGAAAGCAAGCACTCTGATGCTTTTTGACTCCTTCCTTTTAGCATCATCTCTCTGGAGGCTATAAAAGATTTGCAAGCGCTAAATTAAGCTCCGCAAGGCTTTAAAAGTGGATCGGCACAATCATCAAGCTCCTTAAAGGTAACAATGATGGAGCTCCTTGAACCAGAGTACAATCTAGGAAGATCTGTCCATGGGCAAATAAAGGAGAACTAAATTAGAGATTCCATAACGTAGTAAAATTGTATGAACCTTCTAATCACTCTCACAGATTTTGTATAAAATGGTAAAATATATGAGAACAAGGAAGCGATCCAGTTGGTATATATTTGGATAAATCTAACAATTTTCAAACAAAATGGCAACAGTCATATTGGATCTTAAAATGTGCATTTTAAGTTAAATTTGCATATAAAGAAATGGAGAAAAAAAAAAAAAAGAACGAAGCAACAAATAGGATCCAACTTAATTCTGGACAAATGCTGACGTTCTTTTTTAGGAAGAGAGAAAACTAATATAATTCAAAAGGAGAATACCTTCCACTTCTCTCCTCTGTACCAGATACCACCGATTTCTGATAACAAACAATAAGTGCAAAAATGGAGAACAATTTTGTAGAAAAAAGATTAAAAAATAAAGAAAGGAGAGCAAAAAGAAAAGTGACACACCAGAAAAGGTAGTTTGCCTGTGAATGGGATTGTTAGCACCTCAGCTATGACCCGTGCAGCGTGCAAACCCAAATCGATCAAGAAATTTTGCAGCGAAGGTGCGTCTTTCATTCATTTCTTCTCTATTTTCTTCCTCTGGCCAGATGATGATTTCTTGGATGTGAGCAATCTTGTGCCAGTCCTCGCCTGTCTCCCTCTTGCATCGCCTCACTAGCTGGGGACAGCCTCTAATGATCAAGTATTGGAGTGCGGTTAGGTGTTGCAAGCCATCTGGCAGCATTGCCAGTTGGGGCAGGTTGGAGATTTCCAGGGCTTGGAGTGCGGTGAGATGTCGTAGGCCATCTGGCAAGATTTTCAGCTGGGGCAGGTTGGAGATATTCAGCTGTCGGAGTGCGGTGAGGTGTCGTAGGCCATCTGGCAGCATCGTCGGCTGGGGCAGGTTGGAGATAACCAATGTTTGGAGTGCGGTGAGGTATCGTAGGCCATCTGGCAGCATTGCTAGCTGGGGCAGGTTGGAGATAACCAATGTTTGGAGTGCGGCGAGGTGTCGTAGGCAATCTGGCAGCATTGCTAGCTGGGGCAGGTTGGAGATAACCAATGTTTGGAGTGCGGCGAGGTGTCGTAGGACATCTGGCAGCATTTTCAGCTGGGGCAGGTTGGAGATACGCAGCTCTTGGAGTGTGGTGAGATGTTGCAGGTTATCTGGTAGCATTTTCAGCTGGGGCAGGTTGGAGATACGCAGCTCTTGGAGTGTGGTGAGAGGTTGCAGGTTATCTGGTAGCATTGCTAGGTTGGGACAATCCTTTATTCGTAGATGTCGGAGTGAGGTTAGGCCTCCTACCCACTCTGGCAAAGAAGTCAACATGCCGGCTTCTTTTATCCTTAAATATTCAAGGGTAGGGAAATAGGGGGTGGGCTGCTGTTGCTTCCTTCCTCCTCCCTCCAGACTTCTTAGATTTCTGTTTCTCACTAAATCAAGGGTTTGGAGTGAGGGCAGGTACATAATATCCTCCGGCAAACATGTTAGCTCATCACATTCTTCAATTCGTAGCTTTTCCAAGGCGGTGAGGTATTGCAGCCCATCCCACCCCCCAGATGATGATGATATTCCACAGCTGTTAATAGACAGGGATGTGAGTTTGGACCACCCTGCAAGGCTCCCTGCTGATAATAGCATCTCATTGCTGCTTGTTATTTCAAAAATCTCCACAGAGCATAGGATACATGGCTGCACGGCTAATTTGGGGCATGATTCTATCCTCAACTTGGTAAGGCGAGGGCATGATTCTGCATGCCATTTTTCCAAATCGGGCATGTCTTCTAAAGTCAAATTCTCTAGTGACGGGAATGTGATGCCGCCACCATCCCCATAAAACTCTTCTCCGATTCTCCTCACGGCATGCATTTTACGCAATTTCAATTTCCTTAATGAGGGCCATGGACCAAGTGGAAGATGTTCACACCTCTTGAGATCCCCCATCGTAAGCTCAACTATATTTGGGAAAGAAGGTGACATCCAATTGGGTAATCTGGTGCCTATATAAGAATAGATTTCCAACTTCTCCAGATTATGGTGAGGTTGGAGCCTTTCAAATACACCCTCTGCCACTTCCACTTCAGTAGATGATGGTTCATGTTCCTCACCCCCACCTTTGTTCCACTCAAGTCTCAGGTAATTCAATCTCGTCTTTGCCCTCAGGTTTGCTTGCATGGCTTCATCTGGATCTTTCACATGATGCAGATTCTTAATTTCCAAGCTACCACGAATAGAGTTCAGATGTTGCAGCTCCGCGATGGTGCATCCATTCTCCTGAGCAACAATGAACATCGGCAATGTCTCAAGGTTACCCAACCGGCCCAAGCCACGAGGTATGCAATCCAAATTGTCACAGCCTCTTATATCTAGGTGTCTGAGGTTGCCTAGATTACTTATACCTTCAGGCAATTCTTTTAGCATCCAGCAATAGGAAAGATTCAATGTCTGCAAACTGGAAAGTCTGGTGATCGAGGTAGGTAACGTTGTAATCTGAAACACGATGATATATCCATATATCTAAGGTTGCATAGGTTACCTATACCTTCAGGCAATTCTTTTTAGCATATTGCAATTTGGGAGATTCAATGTCTGCAAATTGGAAAGTCTGGTGATTGAGGAGGTAATGTTGTAATATTAGGACAGCATGATATATCCATATATCTAAGGTTGCACAGGTTACCTATACCTTCAGGCAATTCTTTTAGCATACTGCAATCTCGAAGATTCAATGTCTGCAAATTGTAAAGTTTGGTGATCAAGGTAGGCAATGTTGAAATCTGAGCTGGCGATAAGTCAATGAATCGTAGATGCTTTAATCTGCTTATTCTATTAGACAACTTCGCAATTCCACTGGAATTTAAGCCCAATGCACGTAACTGGGTGAAAGTTTTGTTGCAATGAAGATAAATTCATCCACATCAACGTTACTACGATATTCTGCCTTTAACAAAAAAAGCGATCTCAATTTTTGGCTTCATAAGTTGTCTTGAAATCAATTGATGACCCAGAAGAATATGGTATCGATAGATAACGACATTCAAGTGAAATGCTCTTCATACCCCCTGCATGACTAAGCTTCATCCTTTGTGATGGAACATGCAAGATCATGGACTAAATCATGCATCTTACAAGTCCCTCGATTATTGTACTTATCCATTTGGACATCTTGAAAGAATGATCTCGACAACAAATTATCAAAGTATTGCTTGCCAATTCTGTCAGATTTTGAGAAGTACCTGATGTATCTATGAGTCCTTCAGCCATCCACAATTGAATCAATCTCTCGATTTCAATTTCATGATTTTTCTGGAACACAGAACAGTACCGTGAAACACCGCTTCAAGTGAGAAGGTAAATGATTCATAACTTAACTTTAGTACATGGAGAATTCCAGCTTCGCCTATGGGTAACCCTCCTACTTCAAAATCTTTACAGATAGCTGACCACTCCTGTACCTTTGTGTAAGAGTTCATCAGACTTCCAAGAGCTTTTGCTGCTAAAGGCAGACCTCCACACTTTTTATGATCTCCCATCCAATTTTCTCCAATTCTCCGGTTATCTCTTCCCTCTCAGACCTAAATGCCCTTTGCTTGAAACAGACACCAGCAATCCTCATCTTGCACCCTTGCAATCGATGTACTGAGACGGTTCCGATTGTAGATGCACCAGAAACAGCAGTTTCAATGCGTGTTGTTACTATGATCTTGCTTCCTAATTTGGCATGTATGAACAAAGGTTTTAGTTGTTCCCACTCCGGATTCCTTATGTTCCATAAATCATCTAAAACCAAAAGAAATCTTTTTGTTCTCAATTTTTCATCCAAGAAAGTTGACATGGTTTGCAAGTTTGAGAAAATGCTCTGCTCCCCTTTAAGTTGTTCAATCATTGCCCGCAAGACCATTTTCCCGTCAAAAGTTTCACCCACACACACCCACATTCGAAGCTCAAATTGCTCCTTAATCCTCTCATTGTTGTAGACTAATTGAGCAAGGGTTGTCTTTCCAATTCCACCAAGGCCAACTATTGTAAGGATGGAGATATTTTTGTCATTATCTCTGTCAACTAAGAACTCCATGACCTGTTTTTCATCTTCATCTCGTCCATAAATTTTTGGTTCGCTCACCAATGAGGTGGTCTCACGGTCCACAGGTCTATCTGAGTCAGATTTGATCACCATCAAATCAAAATCCTTGTTCTCCTTTGCAATTTCATCAAATCTCTCCCTAATTTCACTTATCTTGCCACCAATTTTATATCGAAATGCGATTGGATTGTTTGAGGAAAAGAAGTCACGCACCTTTCCAGTCATGCGGTCATATCTCTCCATTCTTCGCCGCAGTGCTTCAGTTTGGAACTCATCCACCACATCGTCAGCATCTAAAGCTGCATCTTTGAGTTTCTTCAACCAACTTTGCAGAGCTTTGTTGGTGATAGATTTCTTCTCTGCATCATCAAGCACGTTCTGGATCGTTGATAACTTGCTCTGCAACTTCTCCATGTCGGTGTAGACGCTCCTCGCCAGTCCCAGATCCTTCCATAGCCCAGAGGCCAACTTCTCCACCACCATTTCGACAGCAGCACCGGCAGCTGTTACTGCTAATTCTGCCATGATTCTAGAGGATGATTGGAGAACCAATTAAAGCTACGATCTCTGAGGTCAAGCTTTGGTGAATTAATGGGGAATATGGACAGACACCTGGGTTCAGATTGTATCTTCGGCGCAAAAGAATGATTCACCTTCTTTCATGACATCCATCGTTGGATTGCCCAACAGCCACTTTGAGATCTGTACAAGCAGCCGATGGAAGAGGGAGGTTGGTATTGCGAAAGAAGGTGAATCATTCCTTCGTCCGAAGATGAGGAAGAAGCTTGGCACGCGGTGGACTCTGCCGGGCGAGAAATTGCCAAGACAATAAGCCGAGGATAACGCCAAAGAGCCTGGTAATCTTTTAATGTCTAAAAGACCGATGATGGACTTGCCATTTCATTTATTTATTTATTTCGTTTCCTTTGAGGCCTTGGACGGCAGAAGTGGAGCCCCTGCCAACGAGGATGGCAATGGCTCCCAACCGGCAGTGGCTCATCTTTCATTTATTTTATTTATTTATTTATTGTATTTTTATCTTAAAAAAGTGACCTTGGAGTCGTGATACCGGGATGGATCACATGGATGCTGCATCTACCAAATTTGAATAATGGCGAGGAAGAAGCTTTGCAAGTGATGGACTGAGCTAGGCGAGAAAAATGCCAAGGCAACAGACGAAGCATAATGCCAAATAGCAAAGAAAAGAATAAGAAACAAAATGGTTTAGTATCAGTTAAAGGTAGATAATCTTGTATGGTTCTTTTTTTTCGTGGGCGGTGTTGGAAATAAATACATACGGAGCACATGAGAGATAGGTGATGATAGGCTGAAAGTAGATTGGAATCATGTAAATGTTTATTGTCATTTTTTTTTTTGATGATAGATACAAGTGAATGTTGTCAGAAAAGGCTACTAAATGGATAGAGGCCAACTTCTTCACCACCATTTCGACAACAGGACTGGCAGCTGTTACTGCTAATTCAGCCATGATTTTGACGGATGGTTGGAGTAACAGATCGGAGAACTAACAAAAGCTTTGATCTTCTTTACTGAGGTCTTGATTCAAATAAATGGAGACTTGTATGTGGTGGTTCAATCGTCCAACACCAATAATTGAGAGGAAGTGGCGAGGACCTCTCAGAAAAAAACATGTGACAGGAGGAAGCCAGGAGAAGAATTATTGGAGAGAAAAAGTGGGGGACGTGCTATTGGTGGATCTCTGGGGCAATATTTTGGAGACAGCTGGTTTGATGGTGATGGAGTACTAGGTCTTGGAGCCGGACAACCAGGCGCTCAATGGAATCGATGAAGTACAATGCAAGTAGAAATGTGTGGGCCATGGAGCATTTTTGCTATTTCAAGTTGCACTTTAAACACACTAAGATATTCTTTAGCGGAAAACACTGAAAGTATTCCGACAAGAATTTAGGTTTCATTTGATAGCTCACAATCTATTCAGATTGTAATTTAATGTGATAATTTAGATTATTATTTTGATATATTTTTAAGCAACGTTTCAGATTGCTTCATAGAAAACAATCTGAATTATCTTGAGAAAAGATGGCTATCTAAATTATCACTTCTTTGATAATATTATAATAAAATTTTAAATAAAATTATCTCTCAAAAAATTATACAAAATCTATTGTCCAACTCTCTCTCTCTCTCTCTCCACCCCCTCCGTGTGTGCCTCCAGGCTCCTCCATCTTCCTTTGCTTGTACCTTAGAGTTGGATATGCAATCTTGCTTTTGGGATCATCATGGGCTTTGCAAATCTATTTTGTGGGTATGCTAATCATTCTAGTTTTTTAATCCATATCAAGTGCTTTTCTTGATAAAAAAATATTTTAATTCATTCAAAATCAAAAAATTGAGAAACTGTCCTCTGCAACAAGCTTTATGTGGGAATTATTGGAAGTAGCTGTGCACTATACCTGATGCCCAGAACTCATCATTCTTTGAAATCCGACGGCCAAAGCATTGCACCAAAAAAAGCATTTCACAATGGAGACCCATGCGACAAGAGGATTGGGGCAATTTGGAATGATAATGCCATACATAGCGCATCCTATTGTAAGGAACCAATTCTAAGATTTTCTTGGCACCGATTTGAGCCCAAAAACATTTTTTGCCCAGTCTCATCATTTTGCAAGATGGACCTCTAATTTCAATATTGCGTAGAAGGATTTAATTGCAGGAACAATGGTAGAAGAAAAAAAAAAGCTACTATGAGGATTTATATATGCAAAAGATATTTTCAAGAGACATATGAGGAAAAAATTGCAATATATTACAAAATTTGTAATATGTATGTAAAATTTATTAGTAAAATATATTTAATACAAATAGAAATAGATCCCATCTAAATTAGTCCATTCTAAATAAAATTTCATGGAACTTAATTTTAAACATTTACTCTTGCATGGGATAGAATTTCTACTACTTTCTTTGACAAGGATGAATATGCAATTAATGTTCAATTGGCATACTACCTATTTGACAACATCAAAAAGCAGCCTAAAGTCTATTTGGTTGCCTATCTCAAGCTCAAGAAAAAATTTCTAGACCTCTAAGGATAATGGCAAACTAGAAAAATTGAGAAAATGGGTTTTCTCAAATTTAACCAAAAAGAAATCTAGAAATTAGATTCTTTTCCTGTTCTTTTTATTAATTTAGATAGTTCCTTTTATATTAATTTAGGTAGAACCAAGTTAATGTAATTAAATTGTTGGGTGAATAAAGAACTATGGACTGGTTTGGTTTGCGGAAAAAAGGGGAGAAGTATGGTCAATGGAAACATAGAAAATGACTGCATGTTTGGTTGATATTTTCAAAATAAGAGAGAGAGAAAGTAGTATATTTAGATTTTTTTTTCAAATATAGCTCTATTCAAAGGAGAGAGATGGGTAAAGATGATTGATCTTCTTTTACGAGCCTAATGTTTAGTGGGTCTTGATGCTTTGAGATTAGTACATGGAGTTTAACGTTGCACAAGTGAATGGAGCAAATCTGACTCTAGGCACTCATCCATATTTAGATTTTTTTTACTTTTGATCTTATCTTGGTTTGTTGAGAGAAAGGAGGAGAAATCAGCCTTCCTCTATCCTCATGCAAGTCCTCGAGGCCCTCCTCCATTTTGGTAAACTTATATTTCAGTATCCGTTTAAATTCTATGTATGTTGGATAATGCTTAACGTAGAACATTAGTTATTTGGGTACAGACTTCTACACATTTATTCTGTTCTTGGTCATTGGCAAGTTAGACAAACTTGCAGTGGAGCACCGTTAGCCAAACTCATATACTGGATTAACATAGAATAATACAATGTACCTTGGAATGTAATTAAAAAAAAAATCACAATCTGTTTTATTCTGGTGATATGATGCCATTGTTGTGAACCATGTACAGTGTTTTGCAGTACTTCGGCAAATAACAAACACAAAAATAAGATAGTGAAGGTGCAAAGCTTAGGACACGTGCCAAATCAAAGTGAAGAAGGGAAGAAGAATCGCAAAGCAAATTTTCAAATCAAGAGGGACATAATAGAGTAATCATGAAGATTTAAATTATGAAGGACATTATGGTTGACTGGATAACTTAAGGATGCACCATTTCGCAAGGTTCCCTCGTGCCATCACTAGCGAAAACAGCAGCACCATATGGAGAACCCCTCCGATGTCATCCATCTTGAACAGACCTACTCCGAAAGTGTAACTGATGGGAGCATATAACATCCCATGGGGGGTTTACTGGGTGATTGCAGTCTATCTGTAAAAATAAAAATAGAGGTATAATTTAGCTGCTGACGATATCAACTTCCCCAAAATTTTCAAAAAAAAAAAAAAGAGAAAAGAAAAAGAAGCTATAGCTCATGGAGCAAGTAATGGATCTCCTTCAGATGTTGGAGTTATATAGTTTAACCCAATTTTGAGAAAGGTTCGAAGTTTTTTTTAAGCACCAACAACAGTTGATGGAATCAAAACCACAATTAAAAATGTCGCCTTTAAAGATAAGAACATACAATATGTGCAGTACTAAATGTCAGAAATTTGTTAAGCCCTTTCACAATTAAGCAATTTAGCATTAATAATTAGCAAATAGCTCATCCACTTGATCTTGGAGGCTCGCAATTAACTCCTCTGTTCTACATAACTTAGCAACATTCACAAGAGCCAAGATAGAGCAGTCTTGGAAAGCCAGAAGACAGGTAATTTTATGTTTGGCATTCCAAATTATCTCTTTTTTTCCCTGTAATTTTCAGAAAACCAACAAGCAGCTCAAAATCAAGGTTTTCAATGGACAGATCCTCATTTTTATTAAAAAAAAATAGATATGCAGAGAAACAGAACCTTGCCGAGACCATCGAGTTTTCTCAGCATAAATGCATCAAATCTCAATGGACTCAGAGTTTCTTTTAAGAAGCTGAAAACAGAAAATCCTAATATATTCTTATAGTGAAATGGATTTTCTTTTTATAAACATATGTATATTATTGCCATCATATAGCAATTTTTTGACTAAATCTTCCAACAATATGTAATAATCATATGATTCCACTAAACAAATCATATTTTATAAAAAATAATGGATAGACAGAGAAGAAAATCTTTAGTAGACTACTCACCAGATGTTTCATCAGAGATGTGTGAAAATCAATAGACTCATACCTCCTAGAAAAGTAAGAACACCAAATTCAAAAATGTTGTTATGGGTGATCATTATAAACAAATAATAAATTATTGCCATCCATAATTCTTTGCTCGATATCTTCAAACGAATGTAAAATGACCATGTGATTTCAAAATTAATCCAGCCAATTCAACCACAACTACATAAGAACTAATTTAACAGAAATCTTTATGCAAGAGCGGATCAATCCTACACAAAATATAAGCAATGGAAGTACCACATGCTCTTTCTAAGAAATAAGCCAAGATCTGTTTTTGCCTTCAAACATTCATTTAGTGAGCCAAATATTGTTCCCTGACCTTTGATCATCCCCACTTGCATCAATTTACCAAAGCTAGGCACCTAAGAGACACTGCATAGTAGAGGCCATCAGGACCAAATATGATCCTACATGCTAGGCTTTAAGGTGGGTACTGTTTATGCATTGGGAACCTCAAGCCAGCATCAAGCTCAGATAGCCACCAGCCACATGCCAAGATACGAGCCCATAGGGCCCATGCCAAGGAAATCCTTGTGTTGACCTTAGAATAAAGAGAAAGATATTAATGTGTTGTGTTGAATATATTCGATGATTTTGGAATGCTAAACTTATATAGTTGAAAATCATGATATTTTTTTAATTTCGATGATAATTGTCTGAGTATTATAAATTTTGGACTTATCAAAGAAAGTTAATTAGGGTATGATCTAAGAAAAATTACATCATATGAGAGAGAAATTTTTTTGAGCATTGAACCTATAAGAGATCATATATGAAACTCAATTTTAGATGAAAATATACTTGAATTTTTATTATAAGAATATGAGATACACATCTTGGTGAAATCTTTGGTTATTCAAAATATCATATTTGGATATGATTTCTTGATCTTTCAAGTTGCATTGAATTTCAAGTCAAAAATTTATTTTTCTAAGTGGATCAAAGTTATTTTGATATTGTTGTTAAATTGAAGAAGAAAATTTATTTTGTCAGAGTATGATATATAGGTTATGATAAATCTTTAAAAATTTATATTTTCATCTTTGGATTAAATTTCTTTTTTTTTTTCTTGTGATTATTGAAGATAGTGGACTGTAATTCAAATCAAAATTTAGATTTCTGAGCTAATCTAAGGTATCTTGTTATTGTTAAATTTTGAATGACTTATATAAGGGATAAGATTTTGTATGGATTTATCGATTAATATTAAGGGTTGTGATGAAGAGAGCTCTACAAGAAATAACTAAGTTGATTCTATTTACAGAGATGTTGACTTTAGTTCTTCTAGTTTGTTTGAGTTGGAGTTAATTTTTTTTTTTTAAAAAAATTGATTTAAAAATTATCTAAATGATTATAAAGTAAATCTAAGATAAACTCTGATTAATTCTAGACATATTGGATTCTTGAGGAGTGGGGAAGCTTATGTAATAAGTTCAAACATAGAAGGTGGATGAAGATTTAATTTTATTATGCTATGCCTAAGGGATAGTAATGACAAGGAAACTTAAATTTTATCCTAAGTTTTATAAAATTTAAAGATTGGATCTATTTTTGATTGATCTAACATACAAGGATATTCTTATCTTTTGATAAATTTATATAATTTGGTAAGTTAAGATCAGAGTGCGCAGCAAAAGTATGATGGTTTAAATTAATTAGAAATATTAATTCTGTAAATCAAAAGATATTATGGAATATATTAGTTGTAAATAAGGAAGGATTTTATTGATAATGAAAGGATGCTACAGATTTTGACCTAATTTGATCATAGCCAGGTAATTTTTGTCAGTAGGTTATTTCATTGCAGATAATACCAAGAAGAATCCTAGACATCTCAAGTTTATTGTTAATAGCTTGATAATTCTGTTATTAGTGCAAACCTAGAATGTCTTGACACAGATCTCATTTTTTTTGAGATTTATTATTGTTACTCGAATTGATGTAGAAGGTTGAGGTTTTTCTAAGATGGCAGTCTAGTTGTTAAATTTGTTGGAAGGTCAAGAGAAGAAAGAAATCGATGATTGTGAAGAGTGCCCGATGTTTGGCCTTTCTTTATTTTCTATTATAGGTAGTCTGAGATAATTATAAATTCTGAGTGGAATATATTGGATAAAAAATTTTATTATGTTAATACAAACTCAAAATGTTACTATTTTCAATATAAAAGAAATAGATTTGAGATTTCAAATAATTTTATTATATCAAGATCAAAATATATATATATATATATGTATATATATATATAATAAAATGTAAGATATTATTGGAAGCGTGAGAATGACATGAAGAATATATATATTTTAAAATATATACCTCAAATAATACAACTTAATTTCGAGGACGAAATTATTTTAAGGAGGGGAGAATGTCACGGTCCAGCCCATAGGGCTCTTGGGCCTGACAAAATCTGGAGAGCCCAAAACAGAGCCCGACGGGAGGAGGAGGAAGACTCCTAACCGGAGTCTTCTTCCCCTCCGACCCTGATGAAATCGGATCCATGGAGTCTGGCTTAGGGTAGGATAGCTCCCCTATAAAATCTTTCTTCCCTCCCTTAAGACTCTCCACCGACGATCTTTGAGCTTGATCTCTTGATTTCTTCCGTTGAAGCTGTGACCTCTCGTACTCGTGCTCGCTGGAAATTGAAGACGACGACGCTGCTGAAGCTTGAGGTAAGCCATTCTCCTCCTTCCTCTCTTCCTTTCTCTCCTTCCCATGGCTTTGTAGACTCCTCGCCGGCTGTCGGGATCGTCAAAAATTCTATGAAACATGAAACTCCTGTTCGGTCGGAACCTTTTCCTCTCTTTTTCGGCCACCGACACCATCGGTTGCGGTGTCTCATCCCCGAGACCGGACCCTCATCTCTCTCTCTTCTTTTGAGTGCTTGGCCACTGGCGACCGGCCAATGGTCGGAAATCATGAAGAAAGGGGATGGGTCCCTTGTTTTTCGAGAAAAAAAAAAAAAAAGAAAAAACTTCGTCGATCGAACCTCGCTGTCGGTTGGCCTTGCTCCATTGCTATCGACCGAACGCCACCCACCTCATCGGAGCCCGGGTCACTGGGGGGGACCTTGTCTGTCTTCCCCTGTTTCGACCCAAAAGAGGGTCGTGGGAAGAAGAAGGAAAAGAAAAAGAAAAAGAAAAAGAAAAGGAAAAGGAAAAAGAAAAAAAAAAGAAAAGAAAAAAAATTGAAAAAAAAGAAGAAAGAAAGAATTTTCTCTCTCTCCTCTTCCTCTTTTCTCTCTTTCCTCTCTCCTCTCTCTACCTTCTCTCTCTAGATTCTCTCTCAATTTTCTCTCTCTAGACCTTTCTCTCTCTTTATAGATTTTGTCTCCCTAAGGTCTTTCTCTCCTTCTCTGATTGCATCACAGATCCTAGGATAACTTGAGATAAAGTATGATGACCTAAGATTGCTCCGAAATTCATGCAGTAGATTAGATTTCGATCCGATCCATATTCAAAATTGATAACATCAATCATAGTTAATTCATATTAAGTCATCCTGATAGAATCTCTGATGATCTCAATCATGATTGCCTCATCTGAAGGATACGAAGATTCTCTCTTCACTTTCTCTCTCTAAAATTTTCTCTCTCTTCATGGATTTTCTCTCTCTAGAAGTCTTGTGGACCAATGGAAGATCCAGATACTCAGACAAATCTTGATTTTGGGTAATCCTAGTAAAAATTCTGGATTTGTGTTATTAAGATTGATTATCGATAATTTCTCTATATATGATTTTTATATTTGATCAGGGTCATGAAGAGATACGATTGTTTACATAAGATATCGAGTGAAATATCTTGTTAGAAAAATTTATAAATCAAAGAAAAACATTGATTTCTATGCTTGAATCAGTTACCGATAAAGGTAAGAATTTTTGTACATGATCACTATTATATATGCTATTTTACCGTTGATCTTGCATCATTAGTTTTGCATTGTCGGATTTGAGATCGATAAATTTATTATATCTGATATACTGTTATTTGATTTTGAACATGAGTATGTTATGTCAATATATATGTATCAGAGATTGATGGGATAATTATATGGATATGACATATCTAAATTGATCATAATGTAAGTCGGAATTGATTTGATGAAATTAACACATAATGATTAAATAAAAAAGAGAGATATGGTATGAACTAGCCTTGTCATGTGGAACAGCCTACCAAGAGCTTATGCCTGGGACAGCCCGCTAGGAGCTTATGCCTGGGACAGCCCCTACTGGCTTATAGGTGGATCAGCCGGCCAGGAGCTCATGCTTGGGACAGCCCGTCAGGAGCTTATACCTGGGACAGCCTCTCACGGACTTTCGTACGTGGGATAACCGGCCAGGAGCTCATCCTGGGATAGCTTTGAAATATTTTTAAGTGAAAATTGATTCGGACGATGACTAAGGTATAGATTTGGTTAGTTCAGAGCCAGAAAGATAAGATTAAAAATCATGTGATTATGAAAAGAAAAATGAAAGATAAGACATGAAATAATTGTTGAACAAAAGTGTTTCACCTGTTAATATATGATGATGCATCTCTTTTGACAAGACAGATAATTTATAGATATTTGAATTATTCTGGACATTGAACATGGGATTTTATGTTTTATTGTTTATTCTTATTTTCAGATTATATTATTATATCGGTGTGATATGAGAATTCTTACTGGACTGTAAAGCTCATACCCCTCCATTTCTTTTTCTTCTCAGAGTTACAGGACGCTCATGATTGGCTATAGCTTGAATTTATGGGTGAGCAGATGGATAGATAGAGTGTCATAGTACCTGATCAGAGAATTGAAGAAATTTAATTTGTAATTATGCAAGATTTTATGAATTATTATTGAAATTAATTGTTATGGATGTTAAGGTTGTAATGATTTAATTTAGCCTTGCATATTCTTTAGGGCTTGCTTTAAGGAGTGTGCGGCCATCACATATCCGATCTGGATGTTGGGTTCAGGGCGTGACACCTTGTCTGTACCAAAATCCAAAATCTAAAAGCTTTTAGAAAAAAATTATCCAGTATCAAAGTCATCATTAAGCTCAACAGTTTAAATAATTATATTATAGATAAAATATAAATAATATCACCTTTTTGAACTCTAATTAGTATATATCTATAAGTTTCATTTTCGACAACCTGGGAGGTAGTGCTATCAATCTATCCATGTCATACAACTGCGAAAGACCTTGCTAGCCTTGAACATGAAGCCTCCCCTGAAATAAGTGTAAGCATGTCTTAGAGCTAGTATTTGCTCCTCCAATCTTATCTTAGTTCTGCATTTGTATATGTAGATCAAGTAATCTTGGCATCACTATTATTAGAAGAAATGTTTCAAATCCTGGACTATTCACCAAACCAAAAAGTGCCTAAGGGTCACTGGTTCTACCATAGTGTCAACCAAAAATAAACAATGATTACCACATGACATAATAAATATATCAAGTTTAATTAAACATCAATATAACAGATCGGAGAACTAACAAAAGCTTTGATCTTCTTTACTGAGGTCTTGATTCAAATAAATGGAGACTTGTATGTGGTGGTTCAATCGTCCAACACCAATAATTGAGAGGAAGTGGCGAGGACCTCTCAAAAAAATATGTGACAGGAGGAAGCCAAGAGAAGAATTATTGGAGAGAAAATGTGGGGGACGTGCTATTGGTGGATCTCTGGTGCAATATTTAGGAGCCAGCTGGTTTGATGGTGATGGAGTAGACTAGGTCTTGGAGCCGGACAACCATGCGCTCAATGGAATCGATAGAGTTCGGCCAGAAACATTGCAAGTAGAACAATATGCGGGCCATGGAGCATTCTTGCTACTTTTCAAGTTACACTTTAAACACCACTATGATATTCTTTATCGAGAAACACCGAAGATATTCCAACAAGAACTTAGGTTGCATTTTATAGCTGGCAATCTATTCAGATTACTGATAATTTAATATGGTAATCTGAATTATTGCATTTGATATATTTTTTAGGTGGAGATCAGATTGCTTCATAGAAGGTAATTTGGATTGCCTTGAGAAAGAATGGCTATCCAGATTATCACTTCTTTAACAATATTGTAATAAAAATTTTGGATAAAATTATTTCTCAAAAAAATCATACAAAATCCATTGCCCAACCCTCTCCCCCCCACCCCCCTCCGTATGCGCTCCCAACCTGTGGCTTCTCCATCTTCCTTTGCTTGTTCGCGGCTCCTCCGCCTTTACCCCCTACTACCCCTCCGTGGCTCCTCCATACTCATCCCCATGACCCCCCTGGCTTCACATGCACCTGCCCCCTCCCTAAACCCCCATTGTCCGAGGTTTCCCACACCCCTCGGTCCACCATTTTTTCATGCCATCAGCACATCCACATCACTCTTGTTACTTCTCATCAAGAAAAAGAAACGTACCAGAATAAAATTATTGGGAGTATTTTGAGAATTTGATTTCACATTACCGGTAATCTGATTATTATACTAAACATGTCAATTAAGATTTTCAGTAATTTTACTGCAATATTATCTGTGTACCAAATACAGTAATCAATATTATTGACAATATAATGGTGGCAATCTATCCTAAAAGCAATCTATATTACCTTCCAAGATTATCTGGCGATGCACCAAATAAAACCTTATATTAATATGGCTTCCTTCAGTTGGTTGTTATCGATGTGGGTGTATGAGTTACACATCTACATGTGCCTTGGGCAACATCAAAAGCATTGCATTCTGGTGCAGAGAAATTACACCCTATAATCTATATACCATATCGTGGTATACCATACCAATCATCTCGTTTCGTTCTTATGGGCATCATGGAGTGGCAATCTGAGATGAGCATATGATAAATAGGACCTATAAAAAATGAGATAAGATGATTGGCATAGCGTACTACTAAAGTGGTGCATATGGTGTAGGGTACCATTTCTCTTTGTTGCATGGCGTCAATCAGATAAGGCTTGACGAATGGAAACATAGAATCCTATGTTTTAACTTGACCTAAGCCTCTGAATTTGTGACCTAGTGTGCTGTGATTTTCCTAAAAAAATATATATAATATAATATAATATGATGTATATTCGCTCCACCATCTATGGAGAGGAAAGTCTCAACTACAAGTGCCTACGTATTCTATATTTTCCTTTTCAAAAAAAAGGCCTTGAGGACATGATACCTGGATGGATGGAGGCTTGACTTTGCATCGACCCAATTTGAATAATGATGAAGAAGTGGGCGAGGCAAGAAAATGCCAAGATAGTAGGTGAAGTGTAACTCAAAAAAGGTGCCACTACCAATGAGGATAGTAATGGCGTACAAGAGAAAGCAATGGTGAAATGATGAAAGTGAGAGGGAGGAGAAAATGAACTAAAAGGAGGAGCTGTTGTAAGAATATTAGTTATGATTGCTCACATGACAATACCAAGTTAGCATGCTATGTCAATTAGTATATGGTGTGTGAGAAATCATGTAATAACCATAGCATTACTACTATAGTATAGCATCTAAAAACTTCTATAATTAGGTTATGTTGAAATTTTTCTTTATCATGTGACTTGCGCACTTGTTCAATTCACAAATGGTTTTCTGAATTAAACAAACCTTCTCCCGTAGGGCTAAGTGTTTGGGTGGTACCTTTCATGTGAAAGAATAGTTGATCTTCTTTCATGAGCTTGACCATCCAATGATATTGGTTACTTTGAGATTAATATGAGGGGCCTAACATTGCATAGACGGATGGAGTGGGTCTGACTCCAAGTGCTCATCTATATTTAGATTTTTGTTTGACATCCATTCTTGTCTCGATCTGCAGAGAGAGGGAAGGAGAAGCCCGGCCCTCCATCCTCATGAATTCTTGTGGCTCTCCTCCATCCTAGTGAACTTGTGTGTCAGTATTTGTTTTAAGTCGATGTTTGCCAAATAATATTTAATGCAGAACATAAGTCATTGGGGGTTTCAATCACATTGTTAGTTCTGAATTGTGACTTTTACATTGAAACAATGATCCGTGTAAGTAATGATGGGAATATGAATGGATTTTTTTAAAAAAATTATTTATGTGATGATGATGTTACATATACGAAATATTTTCCATTGGTCATTGCAAAGAATGATTGCAAATCCACTTATATTTAACACTTCTTGAAGGTTATCTTGAAATTTCTTATTTTACAGTGCTTTTTTTTGAGGCTATTGCAATATATGCTGTTATTGTTGCAATCATTCTGCAAACTAAATTAGAAAGTGTGCTAGACCCTAAAATATATGGTCAAGAGTCTCTTAGAGCTGGATATGCAATCTTTGCTTCTGGGATCAAGGTGGGCTTTGCAAATCTAATTTGTGGGTGTGGTAAATATTCTAGCTTTTTAATCCGTGTCAAGTGCTTTTCTTGATGAAGAAAAAGTTTCAATTCATTTTTGACCAATAAAATTTAGAAGTATCTTTGCCATTGGCTTTATGTGGGAATTATGGGAAGTAACTGTGCACTATATGTGATGCTCGGAATTTATCATTCTTTGTAAAGATTTTGGTGATTGAAATTGTTGGCAATGCTCCCAGATTTTTTGGAGTTATTGAGAATAATCATGTCATCTCAAGAAAATTTCAATATGGATGAATGCTTAGCATTGGATCTGCTTCGTTTGTTTGTGTGATATTAGGCTTCTCATATTGATCTTAAAGCACCAAGAATCAG
Organism: Elaeis guineensis; assembly: GCF_000442705.2. Classification (NCBI taxonomy): domain Eukaryota; kingdom Viridiplantae; phylum Streptophyta; class Magnoliopsida; order Arecales; family Arecaceae; genus Elaeis; species Elaeis guineensis. The sequence continues at coordinate 4,303,959 of NC_025995.2, forward strand.
TAGACGGTCAGGCTCGTGAAAGAAGAGCAATTATTCTTCCACATCGAAACCTAGGGCCAAAGGTGGCACCAAGAAAAGCAGTTCACAATGGAGACCAATGTGGCGGAAGAGGATTGGGGCAATTTGGAATGTACATAGCATATCCCTCGTGTAAGGAGCTAATGCTAAGGTTTTCTTGGTATGCTCGCTGTTCTATAAGATAGATCTCTAATTTCAAAATTGCATATCTGGATTTAATTACAAGAACATGCATAGAAAAAATGTGTCTAAAATAAGGATTTATATGTGCACAGAAGGTTTTCAGGGGAGATGTATGACAAAAACTGTTATGACCCGGCCCAATTATCCAGCCCATAAAAGCCCAACAAAAAAAAAAAAAAGAGAGAGAGAAAAATAGAGGAAAGAACGGGAGGTAGAAGACTCCGTTGGGAGTCTTCCTCCCTGTTTGAATCTACGTGGGAGTTCAACTTTAGGGCTCCTCTATAAGAGGAGACCCTCTTTCCCTCCATGAAGATCAACCACCGAGGACCCCTCCTCTCTCTCTCTGTCTTTCTTCCTCCATTGTTTTCAGATAAATTTTATTGTGCTCGCCGGAATCTTGACCACAGCTCGTTGGAAAAAAGGTAAGAACTCTCTCTAATCCTTCTCCTCATCTTCCAGAGTTTATAGGTGCTGGGACTTTGGCCGACAATCATCGGATTTTGGCCAAATAAGGGGCTTGGATTGTTTCTCCTATTTTTCTGTGTTGTTTTGGATTTTTTTTCATCCTCTTTGGTCACCGACGATCGCCGGATTTGGGTCGTCGGTCTTCGCCTGAGATTACCCTCCGACCTTGGGAGGTCATCGACTGGGAGGAGACCTCCCTATCTTGGGAACAAGGGGATCAAAGGATTCCCTATTCTATGAAAGAAGAAGAAGAAGAGAAGAGGACCACATGGGTCCCCTCTTCTGTGAAGAAGAAAGAGAAAAAAAAAGAAAAGAAAAGAAAAGAAGAAGAAAAGAAAAGAAAAAAAAAGAGAGAAAAAGAAAAAGAAAAAGAAAAAAAAAAAAAAGAAAAAAAGAGGAAGAAAAATAGAAAAATAATAAATAGACTCTCTCCCTCTTTTCTTCTCTCTCTAATCGCTCTCGTCTCTCTCTATTTTCTCTCTTTAGATTATTTCTCTCTCCTAAGATTTTTAAAATTTTGAGAAGAATGATGATAAATTAAAAATGATCCTAGTGAAGGATTTTGATCTGTGATTATCGGACAGTGTACTGGCATCCACCTTGATCAAATGAAATATCTTTAGATTTTATCACCCATGATTCTATTGAATTATCCATGTGGTAATTTCAGCATGATTTGATTAAATTTATCTTGATATGATCAATCAGATTTATTGAACCGTATCATCTGATTAGTCCAGATTCATCTTCATAAATTTTTTTCTCTAGAATTGTATCCCTCTAGAAGTTATTTTTTTAGAATTTATTAAGAAAAAAAAATTATTTTGATGAGTTTGAGTGATGATGAGTTTGAATGATTCTAGTGGAAGCATCCTGATCCGTGACTGTCAGGTAGTATGCCAGCACCTTGATCAAACCATGAATCATTAGATTTGATAATTCATGATCCCGATTTAGCCATGACTTGATTAGATCATTTGATCTCATCAATCGAGATATTGGACTGTAGCACCTGATCAATTTGGATTATACCTCATAAATTCTCTCTCCTCTGATTTTCTCTCTCCACTTGATTCGAGAATCCAATGAAAGAATCTCGATCTTATCACTTCGAATCTAATTTGATCTGATAGTCAAACTTTGGATCATTGATGTCTTAATTAGATTTTGACCAGATGAAATTAGATGATCGGATCAATCTGGACGATGGGATACGGATGTCCATCAATTCTATCTTTCTTAATTATTCACGTCTTTTCTAATTATTGAAATTGATCCTGTATAGGGTTGTGGATGTTTGATCATGGGATATCGCGATATGATTTGCGAATAGAATTTTTGAAAAAAAATTTATAGAATTATGTGGATTATTGGAATGCATTGAGGTAAGTAATGTTTACTTTTTCTAGATTTATTGATAAATTATAATATATTTTTCGACATGATTTGTGAATGATGTATGAATTGGATGAATGATATTTTATTATGAAAATATCTTATTTAAAATATTATGATGAAACATGATTGAACATATTGATTTTATGATACATTATATTGATTGATTTCAATACTACATGATTATATATTTTCTTATCGAATTAAAATATGAAACATGTTTTATGAAGAATTTTAATATAAGAACAATATGAATTGACAACCTGACTATGTAAAGGATCCCATCAATGAGGACATATATGTTGATAATTGATTTATCCTGAAGGTTTATGTCGTCAGAGAAACCAGCGACAAACCACCAGAGAGACCAGCGATTTCGAAGAATTTTGCTGCCCGATGATTCGCAGCTCACCGTAAGAGATACGCGGTGTTATGACCTTGCCACATGAAAAATATAGTCATAGCTTATGATAGAAGAAAGAACTTAAGAATGAAAGAAATTAAATCTTGAAAGAAATTTAATTTTTTTTAAAAAAATAAATTTAGCATGAATTATATTGTATAATTGAAATTGATTTCGAATTGATGAACTCTATATGTTTATTTTCTATAAATGATTATTTACTTAAATGCCTAATAAAATTTGTGAAAGTGATCATTGCTTACTGGACTGTCTAGCTCATTACCTTCTATTTTTATTATTTTTATAGATATTGAGGAAATTAAGATGATACAAGACAGGAATGGAAGAGTGATTAGAAGCAGAACTTTCATACTTTTATTTAGACTGAAAGTCTTATGAAATTTAATCTAAGGCTTATTGAACATTATTGACTTTATTGAGATATTAAAGTTGAAATTTAGATTGTTATATTTTTTATTTAGATTATTGACTAATTATTCTGCTGTGAAGTATTGATATCGTGATAAGATACCTTACATGCTTATAAAAGAGTTTTCTATGAGTATGTGGCAGTTGCCATGACCCTCGATTCACAATCTCGGATCGGGGGCGTGATAATTAAGGTGGTATCAGAGCATTAGTGGATGAACTAAGATGTGTATAGAATAAGTGTCAGTGGATAGACACTAGAAATATTATGGTGTAAATCTTTGATGATTGTAAAGTAATTACAAAAGGATTGACATAAAATTTATTGTGCATTGTGGTTATTAATTTGATCATTGATTATTCAAGTGAATCGTAAGCTCAAATTTGATACGAGAATAATACTATGATATTACTTCTAATTGAGAAGTTGACTATTATTAGCAAGATAAAGATTTGATAATAAAATGTTGTTTCAGGATAGACTAAGAAAGTCTTTATGATGCTTGATTGGAATATTTATCAAAATTGAACTTGGTATGTGGATCATTATAAAGTGACATATTAGGATGAATGCATATTTGAAGATATTACAAAGAAGCCTATTTCTTATTGATGAAATGGATTATGAAATTGTAGGATATTATTGTACTGGAATCATTAATCATCATCCTTGGATCTAAATAATAGATTTTATTATGTCTCTTGGAGACTATATGATGTGTATAAAATTTTAATTTAAAGATTTTGTATCTAAGTTGATCAAGAGATTTTCTGATATTATTGTTGAGATTGTTAATAAAAATTGATATATTTAGATTAAGATAAAAGATCTAATTATATTTATTCAAGATTATGGGATCTATGTGAATTTGTAATTTAAAATTTTTGGATTTAAAAATTGATATGAAGTTCCTTTACTTTGGTTAATGAGGTCCCTGATGGAATCTATTAAGTAGAGAATTATTTTTTGAGGCTTGTATGATTATTATGAAAGGATACTTGATAGATATTGAAGATCCTGATGATAGAAACTTAAGAAAAGATAATGATTTGAAATTCATATATGTTTGATTATGTCCTAACTCAATGGAGCATCGAAAGATTTTCTTGTGATTTGACTTTTAAAGATTTTGATTTGAAATTTATCGAATTGAATTGATATGAGAATTAAGATTTGATTTATATTGATTATAGTAGACCTATATGATGGTTTTCAATGTGATATTGGACTCAAGGGTTAATCAAGATTATTGTATACCAGCAAAAGTAGGAATGATAATCGAAAGTTAATCTTTGACTTCAATTGAAATTTAAAATTTTAGATCTTTTATATTGATAAGATAAAGATATAATTTGATCAATTTTTTTTTGGTGAACTTAAGAAATTTTGATTGTTAGAACAAAGTGCGCAGTAAAAGTATGGTGATCTGGATTACTTTGAGTAAGTCAGGATTGTTGATTCTTTAAGTTAAAGAATCGTGATAGATGATATGATTTGATATAAAAAATTTATTGATATTAGAAAGAATAATATTTTTTTAAAAAAATTTGGATATCCTTAATGTGATTTTTAAAAGTAGTGCTTCCACCTACTATGCTACAAAAATATTTAGCATCCTAATTCTAGGATGAGTGGATTTTTGATTTTTGATTTAGATTTAAAATATTTAGAGATAAATTTTTTATCTTAAAATTAAATAATTCTCTATTTATTAGAAAGAATTTGAGATTATTTATCGAATAATAATTTTGATCTTAGATTTTTATCTATGGAGAATGTAGTAAAATTTATTTATGATCTTGTGATGAATTGATTAAATCATGAGCAGTTAAGGATTTTTGCTAAAAAATTTGATATCTTTATCTAGAATTGAGAGATTAATTTGATAATCAGCAATATGATATTGATTATAATCAACATTGGTGATATTGATCTTTATGAAATGACTTAATGATGAAGTTGCATCGAGAATTAAAATATCAAATGTTTAAGAATGAGATTGAAATGGTAAATATTCAACCTTTGAAAGTATAAATAAAAAAAATATTTTTGAATTTTAATTGATTAGGATGTCATCATATGATTCATAGAAGTATATTTTTCTATCTTATGATGGGTTGATTTATTAAGAGTGGTTAGTATTAAAAAATAAATAAATAAATGATGATGATGAATAAAATTTTTATTCAAAAATTAAGATATTGATTTTTTTATTTACAAGAGATAGATTTGATTTTGGTCTAGTCATGAGGTATTGAATATTATTTTATCGAAATGAGAGCATGATTTTGAAATCTTAAAAATTAAAAAGCATTGAGATGTTGATTTTGACAGTAAGAAAATGAATGGTTTTGTTTCAGATCAATATTTGATGTATTGACCTTTTCCTTATAATATGATTTAAGAATAAATTTGTATCAAAAATTAGAATATTAAAATATTTATGGGTGAGATTTTAACCATAAATCCCAAGTAAGGATTTTTGAAGACTTAAGCAAAAAAAATTTTGAGGACAAAATTTTTTTTAGAGGAGAAGAATGTTATGACCCTGCCCAATTACCCAGCCCACAAAAGCCCAACAAAAAAAAAGAGAGAGAGAAAAATAGAGAAAAGAATGGGAGGAGGAAGACTCCCGTTGGGAGTCTTCCTCCCTATTTGAATCTATGTGGGAGTTCAACTTTAGGGCTCCTCTATAAGAGGAGACCCTCTTTCCCTCCATGAAGAACAACCACTGAAGACTCCTCTTCTCTCTCTCTCTCTCTCTGTCTTTCTTCCTCCATTGTTTTCAGATAAATTTTATTGTGCTCATCAGAATCTTGACCATAGCTCGTCGAAAAAAAGGTAAGAACTCTCTCTAATCCTTCTCCTCATCTTCCAGAGTCTATAGGTGCTGGGACTTTGGCCGACGATCTATAGGTGCTGGGACTTTGGTCGACAATCATCAGATTTTGGCCAAATAAGGGGCTCGAATTGTTTCTCCTATTTTTTTGCATTGTTTTGGATTTTTTTCATCCTCTTTGGTCACCGATGATCGTCGGATTTGGGTCGTCGGTCATCGCCTGAGATTACCCTCCGATCTTGGGAGGTCATCAGCTGGGAGGAGACCTCCCCTACCTTGGGAACAATGGGATCAAAGGATCCCCTGTTCTATAAAAGAAGAAGAAGAAGAGAAGAGGACCATGTGGGTCCCTCTTCTGTGAAGAAGAAAGGAAAAAAAATAAAATAAAGAAAAAAAAGAAGAAGAAGAAAAGAAAAGAAAAAAGAGAGAAAAAGAAAAAGAAAAAGAAAGAAAAAGAAAAAAAAGAAAAGAAAATAGAAAAAGAAGAAAAAATAGAAAAATAATAAATAGACTCTCTCCTCTCTCTCTCTCTTTCTTCTCTCTCTAATCTCTCTCTAGTCTCTCTCTACTTTTCTCTCTAGGTTATTTCTCTCTCCTAAGATTTTTAAAATTTTGAGAAGAATGATGATAAATTAAAAATTATCCTAGTGAAAGATTTTGATCTATGATTGTCGGACAGTGTACTGACATCCACCTTAATTAAACAAAATATCTTTAGATTTTATCACCCATGATTCTATTAAATTATCCATGATAATTTTAGCATGATTTGATTAAATTTATCTTGATCTGATCAATCGATTTGTTGAACCGTATCATCTGATTAGTCTAGATTCATCTTTATGAATTTCTCTCTCTAAAATTGTATCCCTCTAGAAGTTTATTTTTTTAGAATTTATCAAGAAAAGAATTTTATTTTGATGAGTTTGAGTGATGATGAGTTTGAATGATTCTAATGGAAGCATCCTGATCCGTGATTGTCAGATAGTATGCCAGCACCTTGATCAGACCATAAATCATTAGATTTGATAATCCATGATCCTGATTTAGTTGACTTGATTAGATCATTTTGATTTCATCAATCGAGATGTTAGACTGTAGCATCTGATCAATTTGGATTGTACCTCATGAATTCTCTCTCCTAATTTTTCTCTCCACTTGATTCATGAATCCCATGAAGGAACCTCGATCTTATCACTTCAAATCTGATTTGATCTGATAGTCAAACTTTAGATCATTTATGTCTTAATTAGATTTTGATCAGATGAATTAGATAATCAGACCAATCTGGACGATGGGATACGGGTGTCCATCAATTCTATCTTTCTTAATTATTCACGTCTTTTCTAATTATTGAAATTGATCCTGTATAAAGTTGTGGATATTTGATCATGGGATATTGCGTATGATTTGCGAAAAAATTTTTGAAAGAAAATTTATAGAATTATGTGGGTTATTGGAATGCGTTGAGGTAAGTAATGTTTTACTTTTTTTAGATTTATCGATAAATTATAATATATTTTTTGATATGATTTATGAAACGATGCATGAATTGGATGAATGATATTTTGTTATAAAATATCTTATTTGAAATGTTATGATGAAGCATGATTGAACATATTGATTTTATGATGCATTATATTGATTGATTTCGATACTACATGATTATTTATTTTCTTATCGAAATTAGAATATGAAACATGATTTATGAAGAATTTTGATATAAGAACAATATGAATTGACAATCTGATTATGTAAAGGACCCGCCAATGGGGCATATACATTGGCAATTGATTTGTCTTAAGGGTTTATGTCGTCAGAGAGACCAGCGACAAACCACGAGAGACCAGCGGTTCTGAAGACTTTGCTGCAGATAATTTACAGCTCACTGCAAGAAGATACGCGGTGTTATATCCTGCCACAAGAAAAATATGGTCATAGCTCATGGTTGATGAAAAAAATTTAAGAATGAAAGAAATTGAAATCTCAAAAGAAACTCAAATTTTTGAAAAAAAAATAAATTTAGCATGAATTATATTGCATAATTGAAATTGATTTCGAATTGATGAACTCTATATGCTTATTTTTTATAAATGATTATTTACTTAAATGCCTAATGAAATCTGTTGAAAGTGATCATTGCTTACTGGTGTCTAGCTCATTACTTCTTATTTTTACTGTTTTTACAGATGTTGAGGAATTAAGATGATACAAGATAGGAATGGAAGAGTGATTAGATGTAGAACTTCCATACTTTTATTTAGACTGAAAGTCTTATTGAATTTAATATAAGGTTTATTGAATATTGTTGACTTTATTGAGATATTAAAGTTAGAAATTTGGATTGTTATATTTTTTGTTTAAATTATTGACTAATTGTTCCGCTGTGAAGCATTGATATCGTGATAAGATGCCTTGCATGCTTATGGGAAGAGTTTTCTATGAGTATGCGGCGGTTGCCATAATCTTTGATTCATAATTTCGGATCGAGGCGTGATAAAAACATGAGCAATATATAACAAAATTTTGCAATATGTATATAAAAATTTATTAGTAAAATATATTTAATACAAACAGAAATAGATCCCATCTAAATTTGTCCTTTCATAATAACATTTCATGAAACTTAATTTTAAACGTTTACTGTTGCAAGGGGTCAGAATTTGTACTACTTTCTTTGACTATGATGAGTACGCAATCAATGTTCAATTGGCGTGCCACCTATTTGAAAGCATCAAAAACAGTCCCAAAAACTATTTGGTTGCTTGCATAACGCTGAGGAAAAATTTTCCGGGAAAAAGGATAAGGAATCTTCACATTTAACTAAAAAGAACTGGAGTGATTAGATTCTTTCCCCACTCTTTTTTATTAAGTTCTTCAGAACCAAGCTAACCTAATTTGCAGGCTAACCTAATTTGAATTGCTGGGTGAATGAAGAACTATAGAAGCTCCACCAAAAAGTTGGATGAAGTGAATCGCTGCCGTCATGGTTTCTTGCAATATCAATCACCACGCAGTGCTCCAATTAGTGCCCAGGGTATCAAACCAGTATTCAGACTTCAGACTAAAACTTTGATGTCCGTTATTTGAGATAGCAATTTGGGACATGATCTCTGATGTCTTTTTAAATCATTATCGCTAGCTGATTCTAGTCAGTATTCCAAATTTGGGACATGATCTAATGTCTTTGTAACAATCCCAGTGTCTTCCAGCTCCGCGGCCTAGTCACACAAGCACTTCATTTTGGCAAGCACTGGAGCACCAAACTCATGCTAACTCATCTAACAAGGACATTGAAGGTCACCTAAATCCTCAAAGGTCCATCATCATTTCCTTTAGCATCAAAATTTGGGTTCTGCCTAAATCATGATGGCTTTTCTATAATTGATAGGTTGCGTATCCCTTCCCTCAAATTAGAAAACTTCACCAATCGATCTAAGGGTCACCAAGGGAGGAATATTTTCATGCATCCATAACTTGATGCTTTCCTCAAAATTTTTCATTCATTTTTTCCCTCTTCCCAAATAGAACATATTCATAAATTGGATTTGCAAATTCACCAAAATGCTATGATTCTTCTTCTACATCTTCATCCTTGCAGTTATACCATAATCCCTGATAGGTTTTGCCCCAGAAAGGTTGCAACCCAGAGGGGGGGGGGATTGGATTCTTTAAAAATTTTTTAACTAAATCTAAGATATGAACAATCATGTGTTTTAATTTAAACAAATATGCTCTAAGTGTAATTGTGGTGTATGTAATATGCAACAATAGAATATAAAGCAAGAATAAAAGTAACGTAAAGCAAGCTAAGAAAGACTCAACATGAGTACAACAAATTTATAGTAGTTCGGTGCAATCATAATTATGTTTACTCCTAAGCTTCCTTTGAAATTCTATTATAACTACAAAGCATTCAGACTTCTACACATTATTCCTTTCTCGATCATTGAAACTTGGACAAACCACTTCAGTGGAACACTGTTAACCAAACTTATACACTAGATTATAAAAGTCAAATCTTTTTTATTCTAGTGATATGATGCCATTGTTGAACCATGTATAGTGTTTTGAAGTACTTAGGCAAATAATAACACAAAATTAAGAGAGTGTAAGGTGCAAAGCTATGACATGTGCCAAATCAGCGAAGAGGGGAAGAAGAATCACAAAGCAATATTTTCAAATCAAGGGGGAGAGAATAGAATAATCACAAAGATTTAATTGCGCAGATATTATGTTTCGTTGAGAACTTAAGGATATCATGGAGAACCCCCTTTGATGTCATCCATCTTGAACATACCTGTTCTGAAAGTGTAACCAATGGGAACGTATAACATCCCATGGTGTGCTAACAGGGTAATTGCAGTCCATCTGTGAAAAATAAGTAAAACAGAGGCCAAATTAATTATAATTTAGCTGCTGACAACATCAATTTCATGAAGATTTTTTTTTAAATAGCTGATAGAGCAAGTAATGGATCTCCTTGATGTTGGAGATACAATAGTTTAACACAATTTTGAGAAAGATTTTAGGTTGTTTATTTTTTTTTAAGCACCTACAACAATACCTAAGCCATGATTAAAAGTGTTGCCTGAGGATAAGCATTCCAAAAACATGCAACATCTACAGTACTAAAATGTTAGAACCTTGTTAAGCCTTTCACCATCAAGCAACTTAGCATTAATAATTAATCAACCATGATGTACGTCACTAGCAATTAGCTCATCCACTTGGTCTTGGAAGTTCACAATTAACACATCCATGGCAAATAGCCTAGCAACATTCACAAGAGCTATCGATACAGTAGTAGGGGTGCAAATGGATCGGGTCGGACCGGATCTTGAGTGACCTTTGATTTGATCTTATTTTTGATTGAGTCTAAATATTGGATCCAAATCCAACCCAACAGAAGATCAGATTGGATCGGATCGGATCATGATTAATTTTTTTGATCCAACAGATCATTCGGATTGGATTGAATCCATATATAATCCAGCCCTGATCCATGAAATAGAAATCTTATTCATATCCGGATCTGGATCGATTCAGATCTGAGTTAAAAAAAAAAAAAAAGATCAATAAGTAGAAAATCTGTAAACAAACCTTATTTGCACTACAAATTTTGATCTTAATATATATAGGGTGTGCAAATGGTTCGATCGGTTAACGAAAATCAAGCGAAACCATTAATTATCTCGATGGTTGGTTCATTTTTTGAAAATTTTGGTTTTGGTTTAAAATCAAACAGAAATTTTTTAATCGATTCGATCTTTGGTATTTAATTTTATAATTTTGGTTAATCAAAAATTGAAATTATTTGTTCCTCTAATTTGATATTTATATTTGGGCTAAATATTACTTAAACAGATGGTCCAATTAGACCATGCCAAATCCCA